>NC_092243.1:58016969-58211969 GCF_036320965.1 Panulirus ornatus
AAATTTCGGTAGGTCGTCTTGATGACCTTTAATTAATCTGTTAAATGTAGATAATTATAAAGTATCATTTTATCATTTGCTTCGAATTCACTTGGCATCTATCGATAACAGAGAGGTTTAACATATATTTTCCATGACAGTTTCATGTAGAGAAGTGTCTGAATATGTTATGATTCAATTTTGAAACAAAATATTTTTTTCAGCTGAAAAATATCCTGAAGTATTACCTTTGATTTTTGGTAGTTTTCTCACAAAAATAGGTCTTCTTCAAAACATTAACATAAGGATTATTTTTCACGCTCAATACAAATCTTTGGTTAAAATTTTGGTAGGTTGTCTTTATGACCTTTAATTAATCTCTTAAATAAAGACAAACATAAAGTATCAGTTGATGATTTGCTTCGTATTTACTTAGTACCTTTCTGAAAATGAGAACTTTATCATATAATTCCAGTGAAAGTTTCAAGTACAGAAGTGTCTGAATATGTAATGTTTCAATTTTGAAACAAAAAGTCTTATAAGCTGAAAATACTCTGAACTTTTTTTTTTTTTTTTTATACTTTGTCGCTGTCTCCCGCGTTTGCGAGGTAGCGCAAGGAAACAGACGAAAGAAATAGGCCCAACCACCCCTCCCATACACATGTATATACATACGTCCACACACGCAAATATACATACCTACACAGCTTTCCATGGTTTACCCCAGACGCTTCACATGCCTTGATTCAATCCACTGACAGCACGTCAGCCCCGGTATACCACGTCGCTCCAATTCACTCTATTCCTTGCCCTCCTTTCACCCTCCTGCATGTTCAGGCCCCGATCACACAAAATCTTTTTCACTCCATCTTTCCACCTCCAATTTGGTCTCCCTCTTCTCCTTGTTCCCTCCACCTCCGACACATATATCCTCTTGGTCAATCTTTCCTCACTCATCCTCTCCATGTGCCCAAACCACTTCAAAACACCCTCTTCTGCTCTCTCAACCACGCTCTTTTTATTTCCACACATCTCTCTTACCCTTACGTTACTCACTCGATCAAACCACCTCACACCACACATTGTCCTCAAACATCTCATTTCCAGCACATCCATCCTCCTGCGCACAACTCTATCCATAGCCCACGCCTCGCAACCATACAACATTGTTGGAACCACTATTCCTTCAAACATACCCATTTTTGCTTTCCGAGATAATGTTCTCGACTTCCACACATTCTTCAAGGCTCCCAGGATTTTCGCCCCCTCCCCCACCCTATGATTCACATATATACATATATACATATATATATATATATACATATATACACATAGATAAAAAGTCACAGAAAATGTGAGTGAACTGCAGAATTCTTCAAAGATGATGTTGTTTGCTGGAAATATACAAGTGTGTGCTATCAACTAATGAAAAAAGTAACTAAGATCACACATGAGCTTACCTGGACAGATAATTTTCAGAACACAAACATCCAAGGCTAAATCTGGGTACTAATTTTTTACACAAAAGCTTAGCTCAAGAACAGTTGAGAATACAAGGCAAGGTGTTATAACTTCCCACCTCCTAAAGACAGGTCAGACTAAATATGGTTTCTAAGAATGATGTATCCATCTATCTATATCTCTTGCATCCAATTAGAACTCCCTCAAGAGGGTGGCCACAGCAATAGTCTCCATAACTAGTGAGCCCCAATGCTGCTTCTTAGCCTTTAATGCCTCAGCCTTAACAGGCCACTGGCAGAGGGCAACTCTAGCTCAGTGTTTGCAGAGGCTCCTACCTAATGCTCCTACATACTACTACCTAATGATCCTACATACTACTTCTACCTATTATTTCTACCCAATGCTCCTGCCTAAATATTCCTACCTACTACTTCTAGCTAATGCTCCTAACATTTTGCCTAAATGCAGGGCTAGCACATAGTGTTAACCAAAGGAAAATTAGAGTCTCACAGAATGAGCCATGTAACTTAATTATTGTCAAGCGTTATGTATGATAAGGAGAGATAGTTTATGTGTGGAAAGAATGCCAGCAGTCCACATGTGGGTGAGGCAGAAAGGAAAGACACCTAACTGGTCAGAGAAGTGCTATTTGACTATCTCTAAAGTGCCAGCTCACAACACAGCCATCACAAACCTTTCCAACACCCAGACAGGTTGTAGTGGTAATATGATTGATCAATTAATTAAATTTGTATCTAATATGTCTGACACAGTTGAGGATATAATTGGTGTACATGGGGTGTTCAGCGTGCGTTGTAAATGGAAATGGTGAAGAGCTTGTAGATTTGTGTGCTGAAAAAGGACTGGTGATTGGGAATACCTGGTTTAAAAAGAGATATATATAAGTATACATATGTAAGTAGGAGAGACGGCCAGAGAGCATTATTGGATTATGTCTTAATTGATAGGAACGTGAAAGAGAGACTTTTGGATGTTAATGTGCTGAGAGTGGCAATGGGAGGGATGTCTGATCATTATCTTGTGGAGGCGAAGGTGAAGATATGTAGAGGTTTTCAGAAGAGAAGAGAGAATGTTGGGGTGAAGAAAAAGGTGAGAGTAAGTGAGCTTGGAAAGGAGACTTGTGGGAGGAAGTACCAGGAGAGATTTAGTGCAGATTGGAAAAAGGTGAGAGCAAATGAAGTAAGGGGAGTGGGGGAGGAATGGGATGTATGTAGGGAAGCAGTGATGGCTTGCACAAAAGATGCTTGTGGTATGAGAAAGGGGGGAGGTGGGCAGATCAGAAAGGTCAGTGAGTGGTGAGATGAAGAAGTAAGATTGTTAGTGAAAGAGAAAAGAAAGGCATTTTAACAATTTTTGCTGGGAAATAGTGCAAATGACTGGGAGATGTATAAAAGAAAGAGGCAGGAGGTCAAGAGAAAGGTGCAAGAGGTGAAAAAAAGGGCAAATGAGAGTTGGGGTGAGATAATATCGTTAAATCTTAGGGAGAATAAAAAAGTTTGGGAGGGAGGTAAATAAAGTGCATAAGACAAGAGAACAAATGGGAACATCAGTGAAGGGGGCAAATGGGGAGGTGATTACAAGAAGTGATGAAGTGAGAGGGAGATGGAGTGAGTATTTTGAAGGTTTGTTGAATGTGTTTGATGATAAGAGTGGCAGATATAGGTTGTTTTGGTCGAGGTGGTGTGCAAAGTGAGAGGGTTGGGGAGAATGATTTGGTAAACAGAGAAGAGGTAGTGAAAACTTTGTGGAAGATGAAAGCCAGCAAGGCTGCGGGTTGGGATGGTACTGCTGTGGAATTTATTAAAAAAGGGGGTGACTGTTGTTGACTGATTGGTGAGGATACTCAATGTATGTACGGTTCATGGTGAAGTGCCTGAGGATTGGCAGAATGTATGCATAGTGCCATTGTACAAAGGCAAAGGGGATACAGGTGAGTGTTCAAATTACAGAGGTATAAGTCTGTTGAGTATTCATGGGAAATTATATGGGAGGGTATTGATTGAGAGGGTGAAGGCATTTAAAGAGCATCAGATTGGGGAAGAGCAGTGTGGTTTCAGAAGTGGTAGAGGATGTGTGGATCAGGTGTTTGCTTTGAAGAATGTATATGAGAAATATCTAGAAAAACAGATGGATTTGTATGTAGCATTTATGGATCTAGAGAAGGCATATGATAGAGTTGATAGAGATGCTCTGTGGAAGGTATTAAGAGTATATGGTGTGGGAGGTAAGTTGCTAAAAGCATTGAAAAGTTTTTATCGAGGAATAAGGCATGTGTACGAGAGAGAGGAAAGTGATTGGTTCTCAGCGAATGTCGGTTTGTGGCAGGGGTGCATGATGTCTCCATGGTTGTTTAATTTGTTTATGGGTGGGGTTGTTAGGGAAGTGAATACAAGAGTTTTGGAGAGA
The DNA here is from genome assembly GCF_036320965.1 of Panulirus ornatus. Lineage (NCBI taxonomy): Eukaryota > Metazoa > Arthropoda > Malacostraca > Decapoda > Palinuridae > Panulirus > Panulirus ornatus. The sequence goes on from NC_092243.1 coordinate 58,020,837, forward strand.
GGGGTAAGTATGCAGTCAGTTGCAGATGAGAGGTCTTGGGAAGTGAGTCAGTTGTTGTCCGCTGATGATACAGCACTGGTGGCTGATTCGGGTGAGAAACTTCAGAAGTTGGTGACTGAGTTTGGTAAAGTATGTGAAAGAAGAAAGCTGAAAGCAAATGTGAATAAGAACAAAGTTATTAGGTTCAGTATGGTTGAGGGACAAGTTAATTGGGAGGTAAGTTTGAATGGAAAAAAACTGGAAGTGAAATGTTTTAGATATCTGGGAGTGGATTTTGCAGTGGATGGAACCATGGAAGCGGAAGTGAGTCACAGGACGGGGGAGGGAGCAAAGATTCTGGGAGCGTTGAAGAATGTGTGGAAGGCGAGAACATTATCTCGGAAAGCAAAAATGGGTATGTTTGAAGGAATAGTGGTTCCAACAATGTTATACGGTTGTGAGGCATGGGCTATACATAGGGTTGTGTGGAGAAAGGTGGATGTGATGGAAACGAGATGTTTGAGGACAATATGTGGTGTGAGGTGGTTTGATCGAGTAAGTAATTGAAGGGTAAGAGAGATGTGTGGTAATAAAAAGAGTGTGGTTGAGAGAGCAGAAGAAGGTGTATTGAAATGGTCTGGTCACATGGAGAGAATGAGTGAGGAAAGATTGACCAAGAGGATATACGTGTCAGAGGTGGAGGGAACGAGAAGTGAGAGACCAAATTGGAGGTGGAGGGATGGAGTAAAAAAGATTTTGAGCAATCAGGGCCTGAACGTACAGAAGGGTGAAAGGCGTGGAAGGAATAGAGTGAATTGGAACAATGTGGTATACTGGGGTCAATGTGCTGTCAATGGATTGACCCAGGGCAGGTGGAGCATCTGGGGTAAACCATGGAAAGTTTTGTCGGGCCTGGATGTAGAAAGGAAGCTGTGGTTTCGGTGCATTACACATGACAGCTAGAGACTGAGTGTGAACAAAAGTGGCCTTTGCTGTCTTTTCCTAGCACTACCTCGTGCACACATGGGGGGAGGGGGGTGCCACTTCATGTGTAATGGGGTGGCGGCAGGAATGGATGAAGGCAGCATGTATGAATAAGTACATGTGTATATACGTATATGTCTTTGTATGTAATGTATGTATACGCTGAAATGTATAGGTTATATATATATGTCTGTGTGAAAGGTGTTTATATGGGTGGGTTGGGCCATTCTTTCGTCTGTTTCTTTGAGCGAACTCCCTAACATGGGAGACAGCAACAAAGTATGATAAATAATAAAAAATAAGTAATGTCTGACACATAAACCTCAGCCAAAATGCCAAAAAATGTAGAAGTGCAATGAAATAAATCTCATGAGAAGTGCTTTTGGAAAAATGAAGCAATCTCTTAGATTGTGAAGCACCACTGCTGAGGCTTTATGACAAGCTGTTGATCTTTCACGATTTACACTACTTCAATTTGAAAATGACAAAGTATGGCCTCTACAAGACACGACAGTGAAAATATTCAGTCCCTTTCATCCTTCTACCAAGATGGGTTGTGGCTGTTACCTGGTTTAAGTGGTATATTACTTGGATTATGCCTAAACACTACCACAGAGAAAGGAAGTCACTATCATTTCCCTTGTCACTGGCTAAATCCTGCTAAAAGGAATAAAATCTTTGTAACTATCATGCATATACCCCTCTGCCTCTCTAAAGCAAATCACTATCATTTCCCCTTGTCACTAACTAAATCCTGCTAAAAAGAAGCAAATCTTTGTAACCATCATGCATATACCCCTCTCCCTCTCACAGAAATAAAGTAACTAAAGGTTAAGCTTACAGAAAAAGTCTATTTAGGAGGTTACTATGCATTCAAATGTATAATCTACATAGAAAATATTATATCAGTAGTTCTTCAAGACACCCTTCAGAAAAGATAAATGTATTCTGTGTAAGCACAATATCATATTACAAAAATTCATAAATTCAGAAAATATCATAAAGTTTAAAAAAAGAAACTATTATTACCATGTTTACTTTGCGAGGTGTAACCTTGAACCTTGCAGCTCTTTCATCATTGTATCCTTCATATAGTTCACAGCTATTGAGGATATTGATGCTCTCTGATAAAACTTCACATATGAAGTCCAGATCCATATTTCGAACCTTGAGCCGATGCCAGTCATTGTAGGAATACAAAGCTGAAAAGATATTTAACATCAATAATCAGTTTTCTATTGAGAAAATAATGTTTATATTCTAGCAAAGGATGCTTATAAATCATTTCTAGCAACCCACCAGATCAATACAATCAGGCCTTCAGATAATGGTAAAAAAAAATACAGTATCTAACACCCATAAGCAACTATTTCCCCAAACCAACCAACAACAGCCTAAGAATAATTTTGACATCAGCTGCTAATGAAAGTAACAGTTATGCAGCTGTAGGCCTATATGCCAGATGGCAGCCAAATACAGATTGAACACAGACAAGCCAAAGTCACCAACAACAGGCACTGGAATGAATGGCAGCTGGTGTTTGTGATTTCAAAGCATCTTTTGTCAAAGCACAGTAATAAATCTTTTAACAAAAACCATACCTTCCGTACTCAACAAAGATTAAATGGGGAAGAACAATTACTACATTTAACATAAATAAACGTTCAAAGATTCAGAATTATGAATTTAAAAAGAGTGACCCTAGTTAAGAATCAGATTTCTCGTTTAAAAATTCTAAAGTAAGTGGCTCCCACAAGAAGAGGTTATGATGTCCTCCTAGAGACACTTTATCTAAAAGATCCATAATAATCTGCATATACATTTGTACTTTGCATACAGTCACTATTTTGAATAACTTTCAAGGAAAATAATGTTGCAGTATACATATACATAAAAAATCCTGAATGCATAGTACCAAATTGGCACTAGATTTCTTTTTATCTTTTCGTGCTTTCTGAATATACATAAAAAAACTTTTTTCTCCAGTCATGGACAAAAGCCCACATCAAGACCGTACCTTAACTGAAATATAGAGAGAATGATGAAGCGGAAAAAGAAATGGCGAGGGAAAGTATTTATGAACTTTGGAGGATGTGAAAAACCTGTCTTTTGAAATGTGTCAGGTCATAGTTATTGAGAAAGACATGAGAAGGTAGAGAGCTCCAATGCTTCGACGGGTAGGAAAAAAAGTATCAAAATGGCCCAAAACACTTGCATTTCATGATCTTTTTTCTCATGCCCAGGTGCATAAGCACCAATAATCACCCATCTCTCTCCATCAACTTTCAGTTTTACCCATATCAATCTAGAGCTTACTTTCTTACACTCTATCACATACTCCCACCACTCCTGTTTCAGGAGTAGTGCTACTCTTTCCCTTGCTCTTGTCCTCTCACTAGCCCCTGACTTTACTCCCAAGACATTCCCAAACCACTCTTCCCCTTTACCCTTGAGCTTCGTTTCACTCGGAACCAAAACATCCAGGTTCCTTTCCTCAAACATACTACCTATCTCTCCTTTTTTCTCATCTTGGCTACATCCACACACATTTAGACACCCCAATCTGAGTCTTCGAGGAGGATGAGCACTCCCCGCGTGACTCCTTCTGTTTCCCCTTTTAGAAAATTAAAATACAAGGAGGTGAGGGTTTCTAGCCTCCTGCTCCCGTCCCCTTTAGTCGTCTTCTACGACACGTGAGGAATGCGTGGGAAGTATTTTTCTCCCCTATCCCCAGGGACAAAATATCAAACAAAATATCTAAATAAAATCACAAAATTCAAAATTAAATCTTTCCATATGATGTGATACATAGCTTCAAATATTAATCAATTATTATTAGATAAAAGACAACATTGGCTTGTGGTGCCCTTCAAATACATTACCTTTCAAAATATTTACTCACCAGATAAATGTGCCATGGTAAACTGACTGTCATCCACTCCTAGTAACAAGGCCAAAACTTTCTGTGGTATGAATACCTGTCCTAACTCGCTTCTTCCATGTTCAGCAATGTGAGTCAAGAAGTATGGAGATAAAATGATGATCTGAAAAGATTCATCTAAAATTAGTATCAATCACAAACATTTTTATTATTAGTATTATCATATATAACCGCCATCTCCGTGTTACTGAAGTAGCGCAATGAAACAGACGAGGAATGAGCCAACCCACCTACATACACATGTATATACATAAACGCCTCAACAAATATATATATATTTATTTATTTTATCATACTTTGTCACTATATATATATATAAATATATATATATATATATATATATATATATATATATATATATATATATATATATATATATATATATATTTTCTTTTTTTTTCATACTTTGTCGCTGTCTCCCGCGTTTGCGAGGTAGCGCAAGGAAACAGACGAAAGAAATGGCCCAACCCCCCCCCCCCATACACATGTACATACACACGTCCACACACGCAAATATACATACCTACACAGCTTTCCATGGTTTACCCCAGACGCTTCACATGCCTTGATTCAATCCACCGACAGCATGTCAACCCCTGTATACCACATCGCTCCAATTCACTCTATTCCTTGCCCTCCTTTCACCCTCCTGCATGTTCAGGCCCCGATCACACAAAATCTTTTTCACTCCATCTTTCCACCTCCAATTTGGTCTCCCTCTTCTCCTCGTTCCCTCCACCTCCGACACATATATCCTCTTGGTCAATCTTTCCTCACTCATTCTCTCCATGTGCCCAAACCACCTCAAAACACCCTCTTCTGCTCTCTCAACCACGCTCTTTTTATTTCCACACATCTCTCTTACCCTTACGTTACTTACTCGATCAAACCACCTCACACCACACATTGTCCTCAAACATCTCATTTCCAGCACATCCATCCTCCCGCGCACAACTCTATCCATAGCCCACGCCTCGCAACCATACAACATTGTTGGAACCACTATTCCTTCAAACATACCCATTTTTGCTTTCCGAGATAATGTTCTCGACTTCCACACATTCTTCAAGGCTCCCAAAATTTTCGCCCCCTCCCCCACCCTATGATCCACTTCCGCTTCCATGGTTCCATCCGCTGACAGATCCACTCCCAGATATCTAAAGCACTTCACTTCCTCCAGTTTTTCTCCATTCAAACTCACCTCCCAATTGACTTGACCCTCAACCCTACTGTACCTAATAACCTTGCTCTTATTCACATTTACTCTTAACTTACTTCTTCCACATACTTTACCAAACTCAGTCACCAGCTTCTGCAGTTTCTCACATGAATCAGCCACCAGCGCTGTATCATCAGCGAACAACAACTGACTCACTTCCCAAGCTCTCTCATCCCCAACAGACTTCATACTTGCCCCTCTTTCCAGGACTCTTGCATTTACCTCCCTAACAACCCCATCCATAAACAAATTAAAAAACCATGGAGACATCACACACCCCTGCCGCAAACCTAGATTCACTGAGAACCAATCACTTTCCTCTCTTCCTACACGTACACATGCCTTACATCCTCGATAAAAACTTTTCACTGCTTCTAACAACTTGCCTCCCACACCATATATTCTTAATACCTTCAACAGAGCATCTCTATCAACTCTATCATATGCCTTCTCCAGATCCATAAATGCTACATACAAATCCATTTGCTTTTCTAATTATTTCTCACATACATTCTTCAAAGCAAACACCTGATCCACACATCCTCTACCAATTCTGAAACTGCACTGCTCTTCCCCAATCTGATGCTCTGTACATGCCTTCACCCTCTCAATCAATACCCTCCCATATAATTTACCAGGAATACTCAACAAACTTATACCTCTGTAATTTGAGCACTCACTCTTATCCCCTTTGCCTTTGTACAATGGCACTATGCACGCATTCCGCCAATCCTCAGGCACCTCACCATGAGTCATACATACATTAAATAACCTTACCAACCAGTCAACAATACAGTCACCCCCTTTTATAATAAATTCCACTGCAATACCATCCAAACCTGCTGCCTTGCCGGCTTTCATCTTCCGCAAAGCTTTTACTACCTCTTCTCTGTTTACCAAATATATATATATATATATATATATATATATATATATTTTTTTTTTCTTTTTTTTTTTTTTTGCTTTGTCGCTGTCTCCCGCGTTTGCGAGGTAGCGCAAGGAAACAGACGAAAGAAATGGCCCAACCCACCCCCATACACATGTATATGCATACACGTCCACACATGCAAATATACATACCTACACAGCTTTCCATGGTTTACTCCAGACGCTTCACATGCCCTGATTCAATCCACTGACAGCACGTCAACCCCGGTATACCACATCAATCCAATTCACTCTATTCCTTGCCCTCCTTTCACCCTCCTGCATGTTCAGGCCCCGATCACACAAAATCTTTTTCACTCCATCTTTCCACCTCCAATTTGGTCTCCCACTTCTCCTCGTTCCCTCCACCTCCGACACATATATCTTCTTGGGCAATCTTTCCTCACTCATTCTCTCCATGTGCCCAAACCATTTCAAAACACCCTCTTCTGCTCTCTCAACCACGCTCTTTTTATTTCCACACATCTCTCTTACCCTTACATTACTTACTCGATCAAACCACCTCACACCACATATTGTCCTCAAACATCTCATTTCCAGCACATCCACCCTCCTGCGCACAACTCTATCCATAGCCCATGCCTCACAACCATACAACATTGTTGGAACCACTATTCCTTCAAACATACCCATTTTTGCTTTCCGAGATAATGTTCTCGACTTCCACACATTCTTCAAGGCTTTTCTTTTTTCCATACATATTCGCCATTTTCCGCTTTAGCGAGGTAGCGTCAAGAACAGAGAACTGAGCCATAGAAGAAATATCCTCACCTGGCCCCCTTCTCTGTTCCTTCTTTTGGGAAATTAAAAAACAAGTGGGGAGGATTTCCAGCCCCCCGCTCCCTCCCCTTTTAGTCGCCTTCTCTTTTTTTTTTTTTATTTTCCAAAAGAAGGAACAGAGAAGGGGGCCAGGTGAGGATATTCCCTCAGAGGCCCAGTCCTCTGTTCTTAATGCACGCAAACGCGGGAGACAGCGACAAAGTATAAAAAAAAAAAAAAAATATATATATATATATATATATATATATATATATATATATATATATATATATATATATATATATATATATTTTTTTTTTTTGCTTTGTCGCTGTCTCCCGTGTTTGCGAGGTAGCGCAAGGAAACAGACGAAAGAAATGGCCCAACCCACCCCCATACACATGTATATACATACGTCCACACACGCAAATATACATACCTACACAGCTTTCCATGGTCTACCCCAGACGCTTCACATGCCCTGATTCAATCCACTGACAGCATGTCAACCCCAGTATACCACATCAATCCAATTCACTCTATTCCTTGCCCTCCTTTCACCCTCCTGCATGTTCAGGCCCCGATCACAAAAAATCTTTTTCACTCCATCTTTCCACCTCCAATTTGGTCTCCCACTTCTCCTCGTTCCCTCCACCTCCGACACATATATCCTCTTGGTCAATCTTTCCTCACTCATTCTCTCCATGTGCCCAAACCATTTCAAAACACCCTCTTCTGCTCTCTCAACCACGCTCTTTTTCTTTCCACACATCTCTCTTACCCTTACGTTACTTACTCGATCAAACCACCTCACACCACACATTGTCCTCAAACATCTCATTTCCAGCACATCCATCCTCCTGCACACAACTCTATCCATAGCCCACGCCTCGCAACCATATAACATTATTGGAACCACTATTCCTTCAAACATACCCATTTTTGCTTTCCGAGATAATGTTCTCGACTTCCACACATTCTTCAAGGCTCCCAGAATTTTCGCCCCCTCCCCCACCCTATGATTCACTTCCGCTTCCATGGTTCCATCCGCTGCCAGATCCACTCCCAGATATCTAAAACACTTTACTTCCTCCAGTTTTTCTCCATTCAAACTTACCTCCCAATTGACTTGACCCTCAACCCTACTGTACCTAATAACCTTGCTCTTATTCACATTTACTCTTAACTTTCTTCTTTCACACACTTTACCAAACTCAGTCACCAACTTCTGCAGTTTCTCACATGAATCAGTCACCAGCGCTGTATCATCAGCGAACAACAACTGACTCACTTCCCAAGCTCTCTCATCCCCAACAGACTTCATACTTGCCCCTCTTTCCAAAACTCTTGCATTCACCTCCCTAACAACCCCATCCATAAACAAATTAAACAACCATGGAGACATCACACACCCCTGCCGCAAACCTAGATTCACTGAGAACCAATCACTTTCCTCTCTTCCTACACGTACACATGCCATACATCCTCGACAAAAACTTTTCACTGCTTCAAACAACTTGCCTCCCACACCATATATTCTTAATACCTTCCACAGAGCATCTCTATCAACTCTATCATATGCCTTCTCCAGCTCCATAAATGCTACATACAAATCCATTTGCTTTTCTAAGTATTTCTCACATACATTCTTCAAAGCAAACACCTGATCCACACATCCTCTACCACTTCTGAAACCACACTGCTCTTCCCCAATCTGATGCTCTGTACATGCCTTCACCCTCTCAATCAAAACCCTCCCATATAATTTACCAGTAATACTCAACAAGCTTATACCTCTGTAATTTGAGCACTCACTCTTATCCCCTTTGCCTTTGTACAATGGCACTATGCACGCATTCCGCCAATCCTCAGGCACCTCACCATGAGTCATACATACATTAAATAACCTTACCAACCAGTCAATAATACAGTCACCCCCTTTTTTAATAAATTCCACTGCAATATCATCCAAACCTGCTGCCTTTCCGGTTTTCATCTTCCGCAAAGCTTTTACTACCTCTTCGATTTGGTAAATATATATATATATATATATATATATATATATATATATATATATATATATATATATATATATATATATATATATATATATATATATATATTTTTTTTTTCTTTTTTTTTTTATACTTTGTCGCTGTCTCCCGCGTTAGCGAGGTAGCGCAAGGAAACAGACGAAAGAAATGGCCCAACCCCCCCCCCCATACACATGTACATACACACGTCCACACACGCAAATATACATACCTACACAGCTTTCCATGGTTTACCCCAGACGCTTCACATGCCTTGATTCAATCCACTGACAGCACGTCAACCCCTGTATACCACATCGCTCCAATTCACTCTATTCCTTGCCCTCCTTTCACCCTCCTGCATGTTCAGGCCCCGATCACACAAAATCTTTTTCACTCCATCTTTCCACCTCCAATTTGGTCTCCCTCTTCTCCTCGTTCCCTCCACCTCCGACACATATATCCTCTTGGTCAATCTTTCCTCACTCATTCTCTCCATGTGCCCAAACCATTTCAAAACACCCTCTTCTGCTCTCTCAACCACGCTCTTTTTATTTCCACACATCTCTCTTACCCTTACGTTACTTACTCGATCAAACCACCTCACACCACACATTGTCCTCAAACATCTCATTTCCAGCACATCCACCCTCCTGCGCACAACTCTATCCATAGCCCACGCCTCGCAACCATATAACATTGTTGGAACCACTATTCCTTCTAACATACCCATTTTTGCTTTCCGAGATAATGTTCTCGACTTCCACACATTCTTCAAGGCTCCCAGGATTTTCGCCCCCTCCCCCACCCTATGATTCACTTCCGCTTCCATGGTTCCATCCGCTGCCAGATCCACTCCCAGATATCTAAAACACTTTACTTCCTCCAGTTTTTCTCCATTCAAACTTACCTCCCAATTGACTTGACCCTCAACCCTACTGTACCTAATAACCTTGCTCTTATTCACATTTACTCTTAACTTTCTTCTTTCACACACTTTACCAAACTCAGTCACCAGCTTCTGCAGTTTCTCACATGAATCAGCCACCAGCACTGTATCATCAGCGAACAACAACTAACTCACTTCCCAAGCTCTCTCATCCCCAACAGACTTCATACTTGCCCCTCTTTCCAAAACTCTTGCATTTAGCTCCATAACAACCCCATCCATAAACAAATTAAACAACCATGGAGACATCACACACCCCTGCCGCAAACCTACATTCACTGAGAACCAATCACTTTTCTCTCTTCCTATACGTACACATGCCTTACATCCTCAATAAAAACTTTTCACTGCTTCTAACAACTTGCCTCCCACACCATATATTCTTAATACCTTCCACAGAGCATCTCTATCAACTCTATCATATGCCTTCTCCAGATCCATAAATGCTACATACAAATCCATTTGCTTTTCTAATTATTTCTCACATACATTCTTCAAAGCAAACACCTGATCCACACATCCTCTACCACTTCTGAAACTGCACTGCTCTTCCCCAATCTGATGCTCTGTACATGCCTTCACCCTCTCAATCAATACCCCCCCATATAATTTACCAGGAATACTAAACAACTTATACCTCTGTAATTTGAGCACTCACTCTTATCCCCTTTGCCTTCGTACAATGGCACTATGCACGCATTCCGCCAATCCTCAGGCACCTCACCATGAGTCATACATACATTAAATAACCTTACCAACCAGTCAACAATACAGTCACCCCCTTTTTATAATAAATTCCACTGCAATACCATCCAAACCTGCTGCCGTGCCGGATTTCATCTTCCGCAAAGCTTTTACTACCTCTTCTCTGTTTACCAATATATATATATATATATATATATATATATATATATATTTTTTTTTTTTCTTTTTTTTTTTTTTGCTTTGTCGCTCTCTCCCGCGTTTGCGAGGTAGCGCAAGGAAACAGACGAAAGAAATGGCCCAACCAACCCCCATACACATGTATATGAATACACGTCCACACATGCAAATATACATACCTACACAGCTTTCCATGGTTTACCCCAGATGCTTCACATGCCCTGATTCAATCCACTGACAGCACGTCAACCCCGGTATACCACATCAATCCAATTCACTCTATTCCTTGCCCTCCTTTCACCCTCCTGCATGTTCAGGCCCCGATCACACAAAATCTTTTTCACTCCATCTTTCCAACTCCAATTTGGTCTCCCACTTCTCCTCGTTCCCTCCACCTCCGACACATATATCCTCTTGGTCAATCTTTCCTCACTCATTCTCTCCATGTGCCCAAACCATTTCAAAACACCCTCTTCTGCTCTCTCAACCACGCTCTTTTTATTTCCACACATCTCTCTTACCCTTACATTACTTACTCGATCAAACCACCTCACACCACATATTGTCCTCAAACATCTCATTTCCAGCACATCCACCCTCCTGCGCACAACTCTATCCATAGCCCATGCCTCACAACCATAAAACATTGTTGGAACCACTATTCCTTCAAACATACCCATTTTTGCTTTCCGAGATAATGTTCTCGACTTCCACACATTCTTCAAGGCTTTTTTTTTTCCATACATATTCGCCATTTCCCGCTTTAGCGAGGTAGCGTCAAGAACAGAGAACTGAGCCATAGAAGAAATATCCTCACCTGGCCCCCTTCTCTGTTCCTTCTTTTGGGAAATTAAAAAACAAGTGGGGAGGATTTCCAGCCCCCCGCTCCCTCCCCTTTTAGTCGCCTTCTCTTTTTTTTTTTTCATTTTCCAAAAGAAGGAACAGAGAAGGGGGCCAGGTGAGGATATTCCCTCAGAGGCCCAGTCCTCTGTTCTTAATGCTACCTTGCTAACGCGGGAAATGGTGAATAGTTTGAAAAAAAAAGAAAAGATATATATATATATATATATATATATATATATATATATATATATATATATATATATATTTCTTTTCTTTCAAACTATTCGTTATTTCCCGCATTAGCAAGGTAGCGTTAAGAACAGAGTACTGGGCCTCTGAGGGAATATCCTCACCTGGCCCCCTTCTCTGTTCCTTCTTTTGGAAAAAAAAAAAAAAAAAAAAAAAAAAAAAAAAACAAGAGGGGAGGATTTCCAGCCCCCCGCTCCCTCCCCTTTTAGTCGCCTTCTACGACATGCAGGGAATACGTGGGAAGTATTCTTTCTCCCCTATTCCCAAGGGATACATATATATATATATATATATATATATATATATATATATATATATATATATATATATATATATATATATATATAAATAAAATAAATATATATATATATATATATATATATATATATATATATATATATATATATATATATATATATATATATATATATATATATATTTTTTTTTTTTTTGCTTTGTCGCTGTCTCCCGTGTTTGCGAGGTAGCGCAAGGAAACAGACGAAAGAAATGGCCCAACCCACCCCCATACACATGTATATACATACGTCCACACACGCAAATATACATACCTACACAGCTTTCCATGGTCTACCCCAGACGCTTCACATGCCCTGATTCAATCCACTGACAGCATGTCAACCCCAATATACCACATCAATCCAATTCACTCTATTCCTTGCCCTCCTTTCACCCTCCTGCATGTTCAGGCCCCGATCACACAAAATCTTTTTCACTCCATCTTTCCACCTCCAATTTGGTCTCCCACTTCTCCTCGTTCCCTCCACCTCCGACACATATATCCTCTTGGTCAATCTTTCCTCACTCATTCTCTCCATGTGCCCAAACCATTTCAAAACACCCTCTTCTGCTCTCTCAACCACGCTCTTTTTCTTTCCACACATCTCTCTTACCCTTACGTTACTTACTCGATCAAACCACCTCACACCACAAATTGTCCTCAAACATCTCATTTCCAGCACATCCATCCTCCTGCACACAACTCTATCCATAGCCCACGCCTCACAACCATATAACATTATTGGAACCACTATTCCTTCAAACATACCCATTTTTGCTTTCCGAGATAATGTTCTCGACTTCCACACATTCTTCAAGGCTCCCAGAATTTTCGCCCCCTCCCCCACCCTATGATTCACTTCCGCTTCCATCCGCTGCCAGATCCACTCCCAGATATCTAAAACACTTTACTTCCTCCATTTTTTCTCCATTCAAACTTACCTCCCAATTGACTTGACCCTCAACCCTACTGTACCTAATAACCTTGCTCTTATTCACATTTACTCTTAACTTTCTTCTTTCACACACTTTACCAAACTCAGTCACCAACTTCTGCAGTTTCTCACATGAATCAGTCACCAGCGCTGTATCATCAGCGAACAACAACTGACTCACTTCCCAAGCTCTCTCATCCCCAACAGACTTCATACTTGCCCCTCTTTCCAAAACTCTTGCATTCACCTCCCTAACAACCCCATCCATAAACAAATTAAACAACCATGGAGACATCACACACCCCTGCCGCAAACCTACATTCACTGAGAACCAATCACTTTCCTCTCTTCCTACACGTACACATGCCATACATCCTCGATAAAAACTTTTCACTGCTTCTAACAACTTGCCTCCCACACCATATATTCTTAATACCTTCCACAGAGCATCTCTATCAACTCTATCATATGCCTTCTCCAGCTCCATAAATGCTACATACAAATCCATTTGCTTTTCTAATTATTTCTCACATACATTCTTCAAAGCAAACACCTGATCCACACATCCTCTACCACTTCTGAAACCACACTGCTCTTCCCCAATCTGATGCTCTGTACATGCCTTCACCCTCTCAATCAAAACCCTCCCATATAATTTACCAGTAATACTCAACAAGCTTATACCTCTGTAATTTGAGCACTCACTCTTATCCCCTTTGCCTTTGTACAATGGCACTATGCACGCATTCCGCCAATCCTCAGGCACCTCACCATGAGTCATACATACATTAAATAACCTTACCAACCAGTCAATAATACAGTCACCCCCTTTTTTAATAAATTCCACTGCAATATCATCCAAACTTGCTGCCTTTCCGGTTTTCATCTTCCGCAAAGCTTTTACTACCTCTTCGATTTGGTAAATATATATATATATATATATATATATATATATATATATATATATATATATATATATATATATATATATATATATATATATTTTTTTTTCTTTTTTTTTTTTATACTTGTCGCTGTCTCCCGCGTTAGCGAGGTAGCGCAAGGAAACAGACGAAAGAAATGGCCCAACCCCCCCCCCCATACACATGTACATACACACGTCCACACACGCAAATATACATACCTACACAGCTTTCCATGGTTTACCCCAGACGCTTCACATGCCTTGATTCAATCCACTGACAGCACGTCAACCCCTGTATACCACATCGCTCCAATTCACTCTATTCCTTGCCCTCCTTTCACCCTCCTGCATGTTCAGGCCCCGATCACACAAAATCTTTTTCACTCCATCTTTCCACCTCCAATTTGGTCTCCCTCTTCTCCTCGTTCCCTCCACCTCCGACACATATATCCTCTTGGTCAATCTTTCCTCACTCATTCTCTCCATGTGCCCAAACCATTTCAAAACACCCTCTTCTGCTCTCTCAACCACGCTCTTTTTATTTCCACACATCTCTCTTACCCTTACGTTATTTACTCGATCAAACCACCTCACACCACACATTGTCCTCAAACATCTCATTTCCAGCACATCCACCCTCCCCCGCACAACTCTATCCATAGCCCACGCCTCGCAACCATATAACATTGTTGGAACCACTATTCCTTCTAACATACCCATTTTTGCTTTCCGAGATAATGTTCTCGACTTCCACACATTCTTCAAGGCTCCCAGGATTTTCGCCCCCCTCCCCCACCCTATGATTCACTTCCGCTTCCATGGTTCCATCCGCTGCCAGATCCACTCCCAGATATCTAAAACACTTTACTTCCTCCAGTTTTTCTCCATTCAAACTTACCTCCCAATTGACTTGACCCTCAACCCTACTGTACCTAATAACCTTGCTCTTATTCACATTTACTCTTAACTTTCTTCTTTCACACACTTTACCAAACTCAGTCACCAGCTTCTGCAGTTTCTCACATGAATCAGCCACCAGCACTGTATCATCAGCGAACAACAACTAACTCACTTCCCAAGCTCTCTCATCCCCAAAAGACTTCATACTTGCCCCTCTTTCCAAAACTCTTGCATTTAGCTCCCTAACAACCCCATCCATAAACAAATTAAACAACCATGGAGACATCACACACCCCTGCCGCAAACCTACATTCACTGAGAACCAATCACTTTCCTCTCTTCCTATACGTACACATGCCTTACATCCTCAATAAAAACTTTTCACTGCTTCTAACAACTTGCCTCCCACACCATATATTCTTAATACCTTCCACAGAGCATCTCTATCAACTCTATCATATGCCTTCTCCAGATCCATAAATGCTACATACAAATCCATTTGCTTTTCTAATTATTTCTCACATACATTCTTCAAAGCAAACACCTGATCCACACATCCTCTACCACTTCTGAAACCACACTGCTCTTCCCCAATCTGATGCTCTGTACATGCCTTCACCCTCTCAATCAATACCCTCCCATATAATTTCACATGAATACTCAACAGACATATACCTCTGTAATTTGAACACTCACCTGTATCCCCTTTGCCTTTGTACACTGGAACTATGCACGCATTCCGCCAATCCTCAGGCACCTCACCATGAGTCATACATACATTAAATAACCTTACCAACCAGTCAACAATACAGTCACCCCCTTTTTTAATAGATTCCACTGCAATACCATCCAAACCTGTTGCCTTCCCGGCTTTCATCTTCCGCAAAGCTTTTACTACCTCTTCTCTGTTTACCAAATCATTTTCCCTAACCCTCTCACTTTGCACACCATCTCGACCAAAACACCCTATAGCTGCCACTCTATCATCAAACACATACAACAAACCTTCAAAATACTAATTCCATCTCCTTCTCACATCACCACTACTTGTTATCATCTCCCCATTAGCGCCCTTCACTGAAGTTCCTATTTGCTCCCTTGTCTTACGCACTTTATTTACCTCCTTCCAGAACATCTTTTTATTCTCCCTAAAATTTAATGATACTCTCTCACCCCAACTCTCATTTGCCCTCTTTTTCACCTCTTGCACCTTTCTCTTGACCTCCTGTCTCTTTCCTTTATACATCTCCCACTCAATTGCATTTTTTCCCTGCAAAAATCATCCAAATGCCTCTCTCTTCTCTTTCACTAATAATCTTATTTCTTCATCCCACCACTCACTACCCTTTCTAATCAACCCACCTCCCACACTTCTCATGCCACCTCGCTACCTCGCTAATGCGGGAGACAGTGACAAAGTATAATAAATACATATAAAATAAAATATTCATGTTCAGGCCCCTTACTCGATCAAAACCACCTCACACTACATATTGTCCTCAAACATTTCATTTCCAACACATCCACCCTCTTCCAGACAACCCCATCTATAGTACATGCCTCACAACCATATAACATTGATGGAACTACTATTCCCTCAAACATACCCATTCTTGCTCTCCATTTTTCTCTTATGATTACTTTATTCTTTATTGTCACTGTTCTTCCAGGATATCAATTTTCCTCTTTTCCTTAAATTTCTTCTCAAATAATATTTCTACAGTTTTAAATAGTCCTGACCATTAAGTTTTCAATACATACATACCAGCAATATTCATTGGTCTATAACAGCAAGGATTAAAACAAAATTCATGCTTTTATCACATATCATTAGGTGTACAACAGCTGCAATTTTTTTTACCACTAAAGCATGCAACAAAATTATGTATCTCCCATACTTACCTGCAGTTTTGCTCCCTTCAATTTAACTGCTTGCAATCGCCCAATGTTATCTTTTATATCTTCTACATTCATTACCTCAACCCTGAAAATTGACATATGTTACAATGCTGTGTATTGTAAAATGGTTCACAGTCCAATATCATAAGGAATTTAAAAGGAAAATGTTTCAATCTTCAACAGCCACAAAGAAAAGAACACAAGATAATCTTCCCTGAAAATTCTTATTAAATGGATAACTGCTTACATGAATAAGAGTGTGTTGGGTTAATGGAAAGCCTATGCAAAAGTGTAAGCTTAAACATCAGTGTGGGACTTCTTAATCTACTACTTCTAATTATATATTTGCATTGTACTTTGGGCTTATGCATGAATCAATTCAACCTTTACTATCATGTAAAGGCTTGTGCATGAATCAATTCAACCTTTACTATCATGTAAAATTTCTTAACTATCTAAAATTGCAGCAAAATCCATTCTCTCATAACTTTTTTAAGGTAACCAACAGATCATGAGCAATCTGAGGTAGATTCAAACCTCTACACTTCATACTCTTCTCTCTCCTCATACCCATTATGGTAACGCTTCAAATGACACACCCAACACACAGAGCCACTAAATAATAATAATAATAATAATAATAATAATAATAATGTGTGGAAGTCGAGAACATTATCTCAGAAAGCAAAAATGGGTATGTTTGAAGGAATAGTGGTTCCAACAATGTTGTATGGTTGCGAGGCGTGGGCTATGGATAGAGTTGTGCGCAGGAGGATGGATGTGCTGGAAATGAGATGTTTGAGGACAATGTGTGGTGTGAGGTGGTTTGATCGAGTAAGTAACTTAAGGGTAAGAGAGATGTGTGGAAATAAAAAGAGCATGGTTGAGAGAGCAGAAGAGGGTGTTTTGAAATGGTTCGGGCACATGGAGAGAATGAGTGAGGAAAGATTGACCAAGAGAATATATGTGTCGGAGGTGGAGGGAACGAGGAGAAGAGGGAGACCAAATTGGAGGTGGAAAGATGGAGTGAAAAAGATTTTGTGTGATCGGGGCCTGAACATGCAGGAGGGTGAAAGGAGGGCAAGGAATAGAGTGAATTGGAGCGATGTGGTATACCGGGGTTGACGTGCTGTCAGTGGAGTGAATCAAGGCATGTGAAGCGACTGGGGTAAACCATGGAAAGCTGTGTAGGTATGTATATTTGCGTGTGTGGACGTATGTATATACATGTGTATGGGGGTGGGTTGGGCCATTTCTTTCGTCTGTTTCCTTGCGCTACCTCGCAAACGCAGGAGACAGCGGCAAAAAAAAAAAAAAAAAAAAAAAAAAAAAAAAATAATAATAATAATAATAATAATAATAATAATGATGATGATAATGATAATAATAATAATAATAATAAAATAATAATAATTCTTTCTTTTAAACTATTCGCCATTTCCCACGTTAGCAAGGTAGCGTTAAGAACAGAGGACTGAGCCTTTGAGGGAATATCCTCACCTGGCCCCCTTCTCTGTTCCTTCTTTTGGAAAATTAAAAAAAAAAAAAAACGAGAGGGGAGGATTTCCAGCCCCCCGCTCCCTCCCCTTTAAGTTGCCTTCTACGACATGCAGGGAATACATGGGAAGTATTCTTTCTCCCCTATCCCCAGGGAAGGTCCGGAGCTAATGTGGAAGATTCATGATCATAGAACTGCATTAATAATAATAATAATTTTTTTTTCTTTTTTTTTTTTTGCTTTGTCGCTGTCTCCCGCGTTTGCGAGGTAGCGCAAGGAAACACATGAAAGAATGGCCCAACCCACCCCCATACACATGTATATACATACGTCCACACACGCAAATATACATACCTACACAGCCTTCCATGGTTTACCCCAGACGCTTCACATGCCTTGATTCAATCCACTGACAGCACGTCAACCCCGGTATACCACATCAATCCAATTCACTCTATTCCTTGCCCTCCTTTCACCCTCCTGCATGTTCAGGCCCCGATCACACAAAATCTTTTTCACTCCATCTTTCCACCTCCAATTTGGTCTCCCTCTTCTCCTCGTTCCCTCCACCTCCGACACATATATTCTCTTGGTCAATCTTTCCTCACTCATTCTCTAATAATAATAATAATATTGATTATTATTATCATCATTATTTATCATTCATTTCTATTCATTATACTTAATTGCCACCTCCCATGTTAGTGAGGTAGCGCAAGGAAACAGACGAAAGAATGGCCCAACCCACCCACATACACATGCATATACATAAACGCCCACACATGCAAATATACATACCTATACATTTCAACGTATACATACATAAACATACAGAACACACACACACACATATATATATATATATATATATATATATATATATATATATATATATACACATGTACGTATTCATACATGCTGCCTTTATTCATTCCCATTGCCACCCCACCACATATGAAATAGCATCCCCCACACACACGCATACGAGGTAGTGCTAGGAAAAGACAAAGAAAAAGGCCACATTTGTTCACACTCAGTCTCTAGCTGTCATGTGTAATGCACAGAAACCACAGCTCCCTTTCCACATCCAGGCCCCACAAAACTTTCCATGGTTTACCCAAGACACTTCACATGCCCTGGTTCAATCCACTCACAGCACATCAACCCCAGTATACCACATTGTTCCAATTCACTCTTTCAATTGCACGCCTTTCACCCTCCTGTATGTTCAGGCCCCGATCACTTAAAATCTTTTTCACTCCATCATTCCACCTCCAATTTGGTCTCCCACTCCTCCTCCTTCCCTCTACCTCTGACACATATATCCTTTTTGTCAATCTTTCCTCACTCATTCTCTCCATGTGATCAAACTATTTCAACAAACCCTCTTCTGCTCTCTCAAAAACACTCTTTTTATTAGCACACATCTCTCTTATCCTTCCATTCCTTACTCAATCACACCACCTCACACACATAATGTCTTCAAATATCTTATTTCCAACACATACACCCTCTCCGCACAACCCTATCTATAGCCCATGCCTCGCAACCATATAAAATTGTTGGAACCACTATTCCTTCAAACATACCCATTTTTGCTCTTCAATATAACATTCCCGCCTCGCACACATTCTTCAACACTCCCAGAATCTTTGCCCCCTCCCCATCCTGTGATTCACTTCCACTTCCATGGTTCCATCCGCTGCTAAATCCACTCCCAGATATCTAAAACACTTCACTTCCTCAAGTTTTTCTCCATTCAAACTTACCTCCCAATTGACTTATTCACATCTACTCTCAGCTTTCTTCTTTCACACACTTTACCAAACTCAGTCACCAACTTCTGCAGTTTCTCACCTGAATCAGCCACCAGCGCTGTATCATCAGCAAAAAATAACTGACTCACTTCCCAAGCAGACTATAAATGGGTCCTGGATCTAGTGGTTCTCTTTACGCGATTTCAATTTATGCGAGGTTTTCTCACCAAACAACCCCCTCCTACAGTGATGGACAGGCATACATTAATAAGTATGAAGCGGACAGTGCTAAGTCAATAACTTACCCTTATTTGCACAAAAAAGTCTCAAGTCAAAGCATGCAAGATGAGGAGTGGGTGAATATCAAAATAAGAATATTCTATACAATATATAAAATTACCTAATGCCACGGGAACCTTCTTCCTTGGGTACCAGTTGTGTAAAGACATCATAAAGGTAGTTCTTCCACTTCAGTCCATCAGAGGCATACAAGATAGTGATGTCCACCTTACCACAATCACCTGCTAAAACAAAAGTAAAAGATAGGGATACCTGTGATGTCAAACCACAATAATAGAGTAAGGGTAAATTTACTTAGCAGCAGAGAGTTGCATACCTTGTCGATGATCTATGACATACAATATAAGGGAATCTTTAAATACCCATTTCGATATATTTGCAAAGTGTTAATCAAAAACCACATTTCACCAAAAGATTTCATCATGCTAATCCAGAGCCATAACTAAGTGTTTCTACACCTGGGTAGAGCATAAAAACTATAAAAAGTATACTTAAAAAACTTAATACCTCCTAGGTTACTTTATTACATATTAAAGTGTGGAAATTACATTAAAGGTATACTTTTTATACCTTGACTGATACAAATTCCTCCCTCAATTATGCTGTCATAATCTAAACTATCACTTTCAAAGGAATGACTAAAGTTAACTATAAGTGTCTGTTTTCTGATAAAATAAAATTACCAATTACCCTTAATTCATTTCATGTAACTATGTGCTATACTTAAAACAAATTAAAAGAATTTTGCGAAGAAAAAAATATCTCTAGAATTATTTAAAGTTTAATTCAGTTTGAAAAGCATAAGGTCCCTCCTGCTTGATGCTAAGGGCTCATACGCATATCGCCCTACCCAGGTTATGGCTCTGTCTCCAGAAGTACAACAAAAAATCAATGTAACTCTTCACCTATAAAAAGGGATATCATAAGTGGATAAACAAAGAACATCATTCTCAATACTGCACAAATGTTTTTACACAATTAACACAATAATAAGCAAGAGCTATGCAGCACTAAAAAACAATGTAGATGCTTGTTTTTCTTTATCATGTTAATGAGCACAATTTGTTCCCCTCATATCAATATAAATAAATCGCCCATCATTATCAAGCCAGGTCACTCCTTCAAAAGAGGAAAGTCTACTCCTAAGATGGTTGATCCTGCTGATGAACTGGAGTACTCTACAAACACATGAAAGTTACATATGTCATGCATGGATAAAAGGAAGTTCTGGGCCATGCAGCTTACAGCTAGCAACTGGCAACTTTATGGTTGCTGACAACATTGGGGAACCCTCCCCATTCTGATTTGTAAAAGTTACAGGTCCCTAAAGACATGCAGTCAGGTGAACAAGGAACTTGGATTTCTGACTTCTACAAGGGACATAGGAAACTACTGCTGCAACTTAAGTTTCCTGGGAAGACTACTATTGAGTCAAAAAGAACCCGGGCATGGCATCCGCAGGAAAGAGCATTTCACAAAAAAAATTCACACAAAACATGTTCACAGTCATATCTATTTGAGTGGAACTAAACCTAAACATCTTTTAGTAATTATCAAAATACTATAAATGTGTTTGCTGTTAAGCACACACAACATATTTCAATCTGGTGACTTACACTTAAAAGCTGACCCCCTCCATACATAAATGGAACAACAGTTCAGAAGAAAGAAAATTCTGACATATAAACAGGGCTCCCAGTTTCTTAGGGGTAGACTTAGCTATATCCATAATGTGGGTTTTCCAAGGGAGAGATGTCATCACTGAGTCAAGATGTGGAACTAAAGAACTGCCAAAGGAGAGAGGAAAGTTGTGAGGAATTTTCACAAGTGATATGGGCAGAAACTGGGTCTTGGAGGCATTAAACTTAACCAGACTCTGTCGACCCCACTGAAATATCCTGTCTAAGTCTGCATTTATTGAGGAGTTGTGTTGAAACTAGATGCAGATTGAGTGAGAGATGGAGCTGAAGTGAAGGACCTGGAGGAGAAAAAGTAAAAATGGTTGGACAAGTCCTTGAGAGGAAGTAAGATGAATGAGCAAACTGAGGGAGGGAAGCCAAAAGAGGAAAGTTTAGAGATGAGACCCCTAAAATCTTTTTCAGGGATGATGACCAGACATTAGTAAGATACAAAAGAACATCACCAGTGGATCTTTCCTTATGGAAACCAGCCATACTGGTGATCAGAGAGAAGACTGTGAGACTCAAGATATCTGAGAATATGGGAGCTGAAGTGGGATTCAAAGACTTTGGAAATGGTAGACACCAAAGAAACAGGATGACAGTTAGAGGTTACAGCGGTTAACCTTCTTAGGGATGGAGCGCACGAAAGCATGCTTCCAAGAAGATGGGAAAGTTCTCATATTTAAAAAGATACAGAACTGATAAGCTAGTACATGTGCAAGGTCAGAGGCACACTCTTTCAAAGCAAGGGGATGGATTCCATCACGACCATTAGCCTTGCTTGTCTCCACCCACAGAAGTGCTTTTCAGACAAACAAAGAGAGATTATGGGAAGGGGCATGGGATTAGTAAAATGAGCACTAGATGAAGGAACGTTAGAATCCTTCAAGGAAGAGTTCGAGGAGAAACAGGAACCAATGATAGTTGCTTTGTTTACGGAAGAGACAGCTATAGTACTGTCAAAAAGGAAAAGTAGAGTGACAGAAGTTGTTTGTGATGCCCTTAGCTAATAACCAGAGAGACTTATCACTGGATGAAGAGGAGAGGTTATCACACTTCATTTGAATAAAGGAATGCTTTGCCTCACAGAATAAATGTTTGCAATGACAAAGGGCAGTATAAATGCTGAATGGGAGTCAAAGGAAGGAGAGTTTTTACAAGCCCAACATGGCTAATTTCTTGCCTGAATGGCCTGAGAACAGAATCAGTTGAACCCGTATTGGAAGAGAGGATAAATGCTTCTATTTCCACAACAGTAACTATTGCTAAGCATCTGGCGCGAAAAGAAGCACCAGCACATAAATGACAGTAATTTACCAAATTCCAGTCAGAAAAGTTATTCTGGTCAGCTTTGTTGAGGTGCCAATAATCACATTTACAAGGGGCTGCAGGGGGGAATGTGCCATTAAAACAGATACATTTATGTGTGTGTTCATATGAACCAATTGGGGGTGAGACTGTGCATTCACAGTGCAAAGGATTAGAGGTGATAAACAGGTCAAGAATATTAAGAGAGTGGTCACAGTGGTCAGGAATATGGGTGGGGTGGGAGGTACTTTGCTCTACAAGAATGGAGAGCATCAAGGATTCAATCCCTCCAACAATCAGATGAGAGGAATTCAACCATTACCTTTAGTGATCAATGAAATCCCCTAGGCAGAGGATCTTGGCTTGTGAATGAGAGGATGCCATAGCCTCATGCAGAGTTTAGATAGTCGAAGAAGATATATGAAATCTGTAGAATAAGGAGAGCAGTATGTGAAACAAAGGAAAAGTGTGTAAGTTTGGAGAACGATCTTGAGCCACATAGCATCAAAATTTGAGTCCCCAAGGTCATCAAGGTTTGCAACAGGTGTACTGATGTTGGAATAAGCACAGACACCAGCTTTGAACCAGTATAGCAAATGAAGGGGGATAGGGGACAAAGAATACTTCCCACACATTCCCTGCATGTCGCAGAAGGCGACTAAAGGGGACGGGAGTGGGGGTAGAAACCCTCCCCTCCTTGTATTCTAACATTCTAAAAGGGGAAACAGAAGAAGTCATGCGGGGAGTGCTCACCCTCCTCGGGGGCTATGACTGGGGTGTCTAAATGTGTGTGGATGTAACCAAGATGAGAAAAAAGGAGAGAGAGGTAGTATTTTTGAGGAAAGAAACCTGGATGTTTTGGCTCCGAGTGAAATGAAGCTCAAGGGTAAAGGGGAAGAGTGGTTTGGGAATGTCTTGGGAGTAAAGTCAGGGGTTGGTGAGAGGACAAGAGCAAGGGAAGAAGTAGCACTACTCCTGAAGCAGGAGTTGTGGGAGTATGTGAATATGTAAGAAAGTAAACTCTAGTTTGATATGGGTAAAACTGAGAGTGGATGAAGAGAGATGGGTGATTATTGGTACCTATGCACCTGGTCACAAGAAGAAAGATCATGAGAGGCAAGTGTTTTGGGAGCAGCTGAGTGGATGTATTAGCATCTTTGATGCACGAAACCAGGTTATAGTGATGGGTGATTTGAATAAAAAGGTGAGTAATGTGGTAGTTGAGGGCATAACTGGTGTACATGGGGTGTT
Organism: Panulirus ornatus; assembly: GCF_036320965.1. Taxonomy (NCBI): domain Eukaryota; kingdom Metazoa; phylum Arthropoda; class Malacostraca; order Decapoda; family Palinuridae; genus Panulirus; species Panulirus ornatus. Next base: position 58,045,375 of record NC_092243.1, read on the forward strand.
CAGTGTTGTAAATGAAATTGGAGAAGAGCTTGTAGATTTGTGCTGAAAAAGGACTGGTGATTGGGAATACCTGGTTTAAAAAGAGAGATATACATAAGTATACGTACATAAGCAGGAGAGATGGCCAGAGAGCGTTATTGGATTATGTGTTACTTGAAAGGCATGTGAAAGAGAGGCTTTTGGATGTTAATGTGCTAAGAGTGGCAACCAGGGATGTCTGATCATTATCTTGTGGAGGCAAAGGTGAAGATTTGTAGAGGTTTTCAGAAGAGAGAATGTTGGGGTGAAGAGAGTGGTGAGAGTAAGTGAGCTTAGAAAGGAGACTTGTGTGAGGAAGTTCCAGGAGAGATTGAGTGCAGAAAGGAAAAAGGTGAGAGCAAATGACATAAGGGGAGTGGGGGAGGAATGGGATATTTAGGGAAGCAGTGATGGCTTGCGCAAAAGATACTTGTGGCATGAGAAAAGTAGGAGGTGGGCAGATTAGAAAGGGTAGTGAGTGGTGGGATGAAGAAGTAAGATTGTCAGTGAAAGAGAAGAGAGAGGTGTTTGGACAACTTTTGCAGGGAAATAATGCAAATGACTGGGAGATGTATACAAGAAAGAGGCAGAAGGTCAAGAGAAAGGTGCAAGAGGTGAAAAAGAGGGCAAATGAGAGTTGGGGTGAGCGAGTATCACTAAATTTTGGGGAGAATGAAAAAATATTTTGGTAGGAGGTAAATAAAGTGTGTAAGACAAGAGATCAAACGGGAAAATCGGTGAAAGGGGATAATGGGGAGGTAATAGCATGTAGTGGTAAAATGAGAGGGAGATGGAGTGAGTATTTTGAAGGTTTGTTGAATGTGTTTGATGATAGAGAGGCAGATATAGGGTGTTTTGGTCGAGGTGTGTGCGAAGTGAGAGGGTCAGGGAAAATGGTTTGGTAAACAGAGACGAGGTAGTGAAAACTTTGCGAAAGATGAAAGCCGGCAAGGCAGCAGGTTTGGATGGTATTGCAGACAAAATTATCAAAAAAGGGGGTGAGTGTTTTTGACTGCTTGGTAAGGATATCCAATGTCTGTATGGTTCATGGTGAAATGTCTGAGGATTGACAGAATGCATGCATAGTACCACTGTACAAATGCAAAGGGGATAAAGGTGAGTGTTCAAATCAAAGAGGTATAAGTTTGGAGAGTATTCCTGGGAAATTATATGGGAGGGTATTGATTGAGAGGGTAAAGACATGTACAAAGCATCAGATTGGGGAAAAGCAGTGTGGTTTCAGAAGTGGTAGAGGATGTGTGGATCAGGTGCTTGCTTTGAAGAATGTATGTGAGAAATACTTAGAAAAACAGATGGATTTGTATGTAGCATTTATGGATCTGGAGAAGGCATATGATAGAGTTGACAGAGATGCTTTATGGAAGGTATCAAGAGTATATGGTGTGGGAGGTAAGTTGCTAGAAGCAGTGAAAAGCTTGTAACAAGAATGTAAGGCATGTGTAAGAGCAGGAAGAGAGGAAAGTGACTGGCTCCCAGTGCATGTCGGTTTGCGGCAGGGGTGCGTGATGTCTCCATAGTTGTTTAATTTGCTAAGTTGTTAGGGAGGTAAATGCAAGAGTTTTGGAGAGAGGGGCAAGTATGCAGTCTGTTGTGGATGAGAGGGCTTGGGAAGTGAGTCAGTTGTTGTTCGCTGATGATACAGCACTGGTGGCTGATTCGGGTGAGAAACTGCAGAAGTTGGTGACTGAGTTTGTTAAAGTGTGTGAAAGAAGAAAGCTTAGAGAAAATGTGAATAAGAGCAAGGTTATTAGGTTCAGTAGGGTTGAGGGACAGGTTAATTGGGGGTAAGTTCGAATGGAGAAAAACTGGAGGAAGTGAAGTGTTTTAGATATCTGAGAGTGGATTTAGCAGTGGATGGAACCATGAAAGCAGAAGAGTCACAGGGTGGGGGAGAGGGCGAAAGTTCTGGGAGCGTTGAAGAATCTGTGGAAGGTGAGAACGTTATCTTGAAGAGCAAAAACGGGCATGCCTGAAGGAATAGTGATTCCAACAATGTTATATAGTTGTGAGGCATGGGCTATAGATAGGGTTGTGCAGAGGAGAGTGGATATGTCGGAAATTAAAAGTTTGAAGACAATATGTGGTGTGAGGTAGTTTGATAAAGTAAGTAATGAAAGGGTAAAAGAGATGTGTGGTAATAAAGAGTGTTGTTGAGAGAGCAGAAGAGTGTGTATTGAAATGGTTTGGTCACATGGAGAAAATAAGTGAGAAAAGATTGATAAAGAGGATATATGTGTTAGAGGTGGAGGGAACGGGGAGAAGTGGAAGACCAAACTGGAGGTGGAAGGATGGAGTAAAAAAAGATTTTGAGCGATCGAGGCCTGAACATACAGGAGGGTGTAAGGCATGCAAGAAATTGAGTGAATTGGAATGATGTGGTATACCGGGGTCGACATGCTGTTAATGGATTGAACCAGGGCATGTGAAGTGTCTGGGGTGAAGTGTGTGTGTGGCGGGGCGGCGACGGGATGAAAGCAGCAAGTATGGATACGTGCATGTGTATATATGAATATGTCTGTGTACCTATATGTATGTATATGTGCGTGTGTGGGCATTCATGTATATACATGTCTATGTGGGGGATTGGGCCATTCTTTCGTCTGTTTCCTTGCGCTACCTCACTACCTGATGTGTGGCGGGGCGGCGACGGGATGAAGGCAGCAAGTATGGATACGTGCATGTGTATATATGAATATGTCTGTGCATGTATATGTATGTATATGTGCGTGTGTGGGCATTCATGTATATACATGTCTATGTGGGGGATTGGGCCATTCTTTCGTCTGTTTCCTTGCGCTACCTCACTACCTGATGTGTGGCGGGGCGGCGACGGGATGAAGGCAGCAAGTATGGATACGTGCATGTGTATATATGAATATGTCTGTGTATGTATATGTATGTATATGTGCGTGTGTGGGCATTCATGTATATACATGTCTATGTGGGGGATTGGGCCATTCTTTCGTCTGTTTCCTTGCGCTATCTCACTAACGCGGGAGACAGCGACTAAGTATAATAAAAAAAAAATAATTATAAATGAAAAAGGGGTCAGTGAGAACATTATTAGACAACTAGGTAGAGGAAAAAAACCAATAATTCCTGGTTGTTCCCCTGCATGACGGAGCACTTCTTCAGGGGATGCATCACCACTGGGGCTACATTGTTTGGCTTGTGACCAGTACAGATGTGGTTTCTGCCAGGGACACCGTGCTTTGGCTTTATACATATGAAAGACTGAGGGGAATGACTCCACCCCTGATGTCTAAAATGTGGAAGGACTCACAATATTAGTTGCTAGTGTGTTACACAGGGCCCAGATGGGAGCCTAAAGACCAATATCAGCAGTCTCACCAGAAAGTCAACAATATAAACATACTATGATGCCTCTTATGCTTAATGAAATAGACTTTACATTAACAGGGGGAATCTCTCTGGCAAGACACAACAGAAGGATAGTGGTTTGGTGAGCTACAAACCCAAGGAAACTGGTTCTTGATCACTCGAGTAACATGGTAACAACGTTGTGCAATAATCCCAAACGCACTCGGGTAAAGACAGACATACTTCTTGACAATCTGGTGACCCAACTGCAGACACTGGAAACTTACACTGAGTAGCCCAAACACTACTGTGGGTGAATGAGAGTGGTACTGATGGGTGAGTGAGGATGGTATGTATGGTGGGTGTGTAAGGATGGTACTGGTGGGTAGGTGAGGATGGTATATACGGTGGGTGGGTGAGAGTGGTACTGGTGGGTGGGTGAGGATAGTATCAGTGTGTGTGTGTGTGTGTGTGTGTGTGTGTGTGTGTGTGTGTGGTACTGGTAGGTGGGTAAGATCGGTACTGGTAGGTATCTGAGGATGGTATGTATGGTGGGTGGGTAAGGATGGTATTGATGGGTGGATGAGGGTAGTACTGGTGGGTGTGAGGATAGTATAAATGGTGTGTGGATAAGGATGGTACTGGTGGGTGTGTGAGTGTGGTATTGATGGCTGGTTGATACTACTGGTGGTTGGATAATGATGGTACTGGTGGGCGTGTGAGAATGGCACTGGTGGGTGGGTAAGGGTGGTATTGATGGGTGGGTGGGTGAGGGCAGTATTGATGGGTGGGTGAGAGGGAGGTATTGCTGGGTGGGTAGGGTGAGGGCGGTATTGATGGATGGGTGGATAAAGGTGACACTGGTGGCTAGGTGAGGGTAGTGCAGTTGGCTGTCAGAGGGTGGTACTGGTGGCTGGGTGAGCATGGTGCTGGTGGGTGTGTGGGGTGGGACTGGTGGGTGTGTGAGAATGGTGCTGGTGGGTGACTTACGGTAGTACTGGTGTGTGTGTGTGTGTGTGTGTGTGTGTGTGTGTGTGTGTGTGTGTGTGTGTGTGTGTGTGAGGAGAGTACTAGTTGGTGGGTGAGGGTGGCACTGGTGGTTGGGTGAGGATGGTACTGGTAGGTGGGTCACTGTGGTACTGGCGTGTATCTGAGGGCGGTACTGATGGGTGTCTAAGGGTGGTACTGATGGATGAGTGAGAATGGTACTGGTAGGTGGGTAAGGATGGTACTGGTGGGTGAGTGAGGGCAGTGCTGGTAGGTAGGTGAGGTTGGTATGGGTGGGTGAGGGTGGTGCTGATGAGTGGGGCTGTTGGGCAAGTGAGGATGGTACTGGTGGGTAGGACTGGCAGGCAGATGCAGGTGGTACTGGGAAGTGGGATCGGTAAGCGGGTGAGGATGATGCTGGTGGGTTGGACCGGCGAAACCGTTGACACTCGACCCCTGACCAGACCTGACATTCGCTGCAGGAAGTGGACGGGTCAGTGTACACAGGAAACCAACCCGATAGACCTTTATCACACCCAAGATTTCAAAGTGTTAAGAGAATAGGTAGGGAGGAGGCCATGGTATGGGAGAGAAGTAAAGTGGGAGATTATGTGGGCAAGGAGGACTGGATTATAGAATTTAGGCTTATAAGCCAAGCACTGGAGCTTCTACATTTGGCTATTCAGTGCTCTTAATATAGATTAAAATATTCTATCTTAGAAATTCACTTAAAAAAAATTAATATATATATATATATATATATATATATATATATATATATATATATATATATATATATATATATATATTTTATTATTTTTTTTATTATACTTTGTCGCTGTCTCCCGCGTTTGCGAGGTAGCGCAAGGAAACAGAGGTAGCGTTAAGAACAGAGGACTGGGCCTTTTTTGGAATAACCTCACCTGGCCCTACTCTGTTCCTTCTTTTGGAAAATTAAAAAAAACAAAAAACGAGAGGGGAGGATTTCCAGCCCCCCGCTCCCTCCCCTTTTAGTCGCCTTCTACGACACGCAGGGAATACGTGGGAAGTATTCTTAATCCCCTATCCCCAGGGATAATATATATATATATATATATATATATATATATATATATATATATATATATATATATATATATATGTCTTGGAAAGAGGGGCAAGTATGAAGTCTGTTGGGGATGAGAGAGCTTGGGAAGTGAGTCAGTTGTTGTTCGCTGATGATACAGCGCTGGTGGCGGATTCATGTGAGAAACTGCAGAAGCTGGTGACGGAGTTTGGTAAAGTGTGTGGAAGAAGAAAGTTAAGAGTAAATGTGAATAAGAGCAAGGTTATTAGGTACAGTAGGGTTGAGGGTCAAGTCAATTGGGAGGTGAGTTTGAATGGAGAAAAACTGGAGGAAGTGAAGTGTTTTAGATATCTGGGAGTGGATCTGTCAGCGGATGGAACCATGGAAGCGGAAGTGGATCATAGGGTGGGGGAGGGGGCGAAAATTTTGGGAGCCTTGAAAAATGTGTGGAAGTCGAGAACATTATCCCGGAAAGCAAAAATGGGTATGTTTGAAGGAATAGTAGTTCCAACAATGTTGTATGGTTGCGAGGCGTGGGCTATGGATAGAGTTGTGCGCAGGAGGATGGATGTGCTGGAAATGAGATGTTTGAGGACAATGTGTGGTGTGAGGTGGTTTGATCGAGTAAGTAACGTAAGGGTAAGAGAGATGTGTGGAAATAAAAAGAGCGTGGTTGAGAGAGCAGAAGAGGGTGTTTTGAAATGGTTTGGGCACATGGAGAGAATGAGTGAGGAAAGATTGACCAAGAGGATATATGTGTCGGAGGTGGAGGGAACGAGGAGAAGAGGGAGACCAAATTGGAGGTGGAAAGATGGAGTGAAAAGGATTTTGTGTGATCGGGGCCTGAACATGCAGGAGGGTGAAAGGAGGGCAAGGAATAGAGTGAATTGGAGCGATGTGGTATACAGGGGTTGACGTGCTGTCAGTGGATTGAATCAAGGCATGTGAAGCGTCCGGGGTAAACCAAGGAAAGCTGTGTAGGTATGTATATTTGCGTGTGTGGGCGTGTGTATGTACATGTGTATGGGGGGGGTTGGGCCATTTCTTTCGTCTGTTTCCTTGCGCTACCTCGCAAACGCGGGAGACAGCGACAAAGTATAAAAAAAAAAAAAAAATATATATATATATATATATATATCTTTCATACCATTCGCCATTTACCGCATTAGCGAGGTAGCGTTAAGAAGAGAGGACTGGGCCTTTATTATTCATTTATTTCATCATATATATATATATATATATATATATATATATATATATATATATATATATATATATATATATATATATATATATATGAGCAAGGGGGGGGTGCACATCAAGTGTGTAGATAGTGGGGATGGTAGTGTTGGTGACGTGAGTATCGGATGTATGTACGTGGGTGTCCCACCACACCCACTTCATCCATGCCAACCCTTCTGACTCAGGTTGACTATAACAACAAACGCAGGAAATGTTTTCAACAGGAGCCAACATACGTCAGAAGAGGCTCTCCCACAGCCCCGGGACATATGGACCTCTTCCTCTTATGGGTATGACCTTACTAAATAAGAGGCAAAATTTTGTTAATATAAATACTAAGGAACTCATAATAAGATGTCTCACTGTCATATGCCAGAGGTACTGCTGTAAACCTGCGGGAAATATTATACGGTATGCCAGTGTCGGTGTTGGGCAGTGACCATCAAACTCCACGAGATGACTCAGATGAGGCTCTTGACCTCTTATCGTGCTCGAAGTGTCGTAAAGTCGTGTTTAAAAAGCTCAATGAAGGTAGAGTTACAACCCTCCCGTCAAAAGAGAAAGCAGAAAATAAGAGAGACGAGCAAAAGCATCTGCTCTTCAGTAATAAGATCTGGTATAATGCGAATAAAGTACTTCATTATTAAGTAAGATGATCAGTAAATCTCTCGTATTTACCAACTGTTGGTGATTCATTTGTTGGTGTTATGCTTATGGTATTGGCACACTCCATGTGGTGTACAGTGATACTGACAATAGCACATTGTTTGTACGGTATTGTAATGCTGGAGGCGGTGTTGGCAAAATGCTTGTGGTGTAAGCAGGTGCTGATGGTGGCAGTGGTGGTGTTAGCTCACTGCTTGTGTTGTTTGGCGGTGCTTCTAATGGTTATGACGCCCTCCTTATGGTGTGCCATGGTGCTGGAAGTGGTGTTAGCACACTGCTTGTGATGTACAATGGTGCTGTTGGTGTTGGTACGCTGCAAGTAATGTATAGTGGAGCTTTAAGTGGTACTGACACACTGCTTGAGATTGAAACTGTCCCCACAGCTCGATCTGCAAGCCATAGGTCTCGCCACACCGCTGGTGCATCGGATAGCTCGTTACGGCTATCGCGACCCGTCTAGACATAATGTTAGGCGTTCGTTGAGCATGACTACATAACCTGTCTGGCTGCTCGGCGGCAAACCAGTTGGTGATCATGACACTGGGACACATTCTGAGAGCATTTTCCACACTGGGACAACATGAATCCAAATGATTGTCACCTATCAATCAGTATATGTGCAGCTTAACTGGTTCCACAACCTGAGACTGACCTGCACCAGCTTTGCCCACTGACTTCCCACCACGAGCTTACTTTCCCAATTCAGTCTCGAGAAAAGTTGAAAGCTAAATTAAATCATTTACCAAAATGGGTTCTACTGGATAGGATCCCATAAGATGTAATGCCCGCATACATATATCTTCAACTGACGTCGATGCCAAAATTCGTTATGCGTAAAGAATTTTTGTAAGAGCAGCTGACTCTCAATGACGACTAATAGTAAGGCTATTGTGCACCTGTTTGAGGCCATTCTGAATTTCTTCACATGCTGATCCAGACTCGTCATATTTATGGTTACCATAAAATACCAGAAGTTCAAGCTTGCTCAACGTAAAACTCACACTTGCTTAAGAAACTCGTACTAAACTCTCAGATACCGCCACCACCTTCCTACCTTCTCAACCACACACCCCAGCAATTATCTTCACAAAGCCATAACTAAAGCCAGAGGCTACAACCCCCATCTTCCACAATTCTCAGCCAGATACCTCAGTACATAGATCTTCACACAACCACAACTACCCCCACAAACTTAACTACCTCCCCACACATAAAACAGCACTTACCACAACCTTGCCAATTTATGATTGATTTGTGCTGGTAACCCCGGCAAATTTATTGTGTCACAAAGGGTCTTAGTCAGACCCCAGTAGGTTAATAATACATAGGATGTTACATCTACGATTCATCACAAAACCAACAACCACAGACTAGATTGTAACATCCGCTCTCAAAATCACCGTCACGGTCAAACAAATATCCCCAACAAACACCAACCCTCACACTCCCACTACCGTTTCTCAGGAGCAGCATAGGAGGAGCAAGAATTGTGACCAGTTCAGGGAACAGAGATGGCTAATCTTTCCCGCCATCTCCGAGGGAGAGGAGGAGGGTAGGAATGCCAGGATGCCAAGGGACGGAGATAGAAAAGGTTGGGATGCCAAGGGAGGGGGAGGGTAAGGATGCCTAGGGAGGGGATGGGGAACTACCACGACCGCAGGACAGGGTCGTTCCCGCTGACGCTCATCACGTTACATGTGTCGAAAACAACACTGCTATTTCCTGCACTACCACCTACTGCCCCACCCCCACCCCGTCTCTCTCTCTCTCTCTCTCTCTCTCTCTCTCTCTCTCTGGGGGGTACCCACCAATCCACTCTCTTTCTATTTCTTTCTGACAGTTTCCTAATTCATTTCCATCATTCATTACGTATCCTCTGCTCTTACTATTCTGCCTTTGCCCACCTTTTCATTTTTCATGGTTATCAAATTCTATTGCCTTCTTTACGAACCATCACCTCAACTCTTCTATATGGCAGAGCCCAATTACAGTAACAAGATTGACTGGTTATTCAGTACTAAATCTCTCCCGCCGCCATATCATACTGAGTCTCTGAGTAAGCAAACAATATTACCCACAAGGGTACCTAGTGACAGCACTAGGATCCCGCTCCTCTATCAAGGAATGAAGTACTGAAATCGTAACTGAATATTACCCTTGCGGTTTGGGAACCGGAGAGTGGTTGCTAACATAAGGTGAAGCTTATGAGTTACGAATAGAGTACTATACATAAAAAAAAAAAAACATCATACCACAAAAACAATCAAATACACTCAAAACGTTCACCATACACCACCACAAACATTGCACTTAGGTATATACGGCCTACTTAGCCTGCACTTTCAAACACATACGGTACCACAACACACACTCCATCACAAGCAGTCAATAAACTTCATCAGTGACACTCTACACCATCCCAAACACTCAAAATTTACCAAGTCATCACTCAACACGCACTAAAAAAATCAATCAACAACAGTAACAAAGGCACTCAACACAAACCAGCATAAACACTCAATATACATCACCATAAATACTCAACATACACTACTACAATCACTCAAAATACACCACAACATAAAATACACCACCTTGAACACTACCAAAAATCAACATACACCAGCACACACAAAAAACTACAAACAACATAAACTCCCACAAAAATTCAACATACATCGCCACAATCAAAATATTTCTAGTCAAATTTTGTGCTCAATATACAAAACCAAAACAATACACATCAATACACAGCACACAACCTTACGAACACGAGAGACATGTATTCACCACTTGGACTTAAAAATGACTAGAAATACTAAATATATACTAACACAAACCCTAAGCATATGCAGCAACACGAATACTTAACATGCATCGTAGAGAACGCACACACTTCTTATATACAGCTGCTTACTACCTTTACCATAGAAAGGAAACACTGCCGGATGAGAAATGACTTGTAAGTCTTTAATTAAACAACCCTGCAACAAGCAAATAAAGCATTAATCACTGAGACAGGCTCAGAGCTCCAAAAATTTACTGTTTACGATATAACCGCAAATACATGTAAAAACAATGGAGCTTATTCCCTATCGTTGCGAACATAATCTCCTGCTCGGAAAAAAAAGATAGAGAATTGCGTGAATCCAATACAACGAAGAGCATAGACGTTGTAGGATATATTAGGCAAAATAACTAAAATATTTGGGGTCTATATCCCTATGTCTGTTCAACCTAATACCTTCTAAAGTCAGTCATCTTGGGGGTCGTGAAGTAGCGAGATTTCTCTATGCCTGTCAAAACACATTTGACATATTATGGTTTGAAGAGTAATTAGGTCTCTCTTGGTCTGCCCGTTTGCTATATTCACTAACCCTTATCATAAATAAGCTGTTTAATTCCTGAGATCTCAAAAACCTTGGAAAAACTGAAACTGGTCACAGAAAACAGGCTGAGAATCACTGTTCAACAAAATACCCTCCAAGATGTACCAGACCAGCCAGGTTGCCCAACACAGACAAGAATGAGGTCCGAAACATCAGACGTCCTGGAATAACAGGTCATCATCAGATATGCTAGACCTGAGGCGGTCGACGACAGCCTCTGAAGCATGACCAGAATTTACTCTACTGGCGCACGAAATGACAACTGTAACTTCTTTTCAACAGCTTGGAGACCATTCCTACATAATGTAAATAAAAACTGCTTCCTCTATATATATAGCAAACTTTTCATGAAAGAGAATCGGGGTTTTGCATATCACACAGTATACTACCAAAGTTGTTACTGTTTTGTATGGGAAAAATTCCCTCATAAATCATAGGAAACATCAGTTCAATCACGATGTAGCTGTCAAAGGAAAACATTTTCGCTTGCTTCCTTCCTCTGTTCCTTCTTTTGGAAAGTAATGAGGGAAGGAAGGATTTCCAGCTCCCTGCTCACACCTTTCTTGGTCTCCATAGGGACACAATATTGTACACCTCCATCAGAAAACTTCTACCACAAACCGCAATCTCAAATCAGTCAAGAAAACAGACTGCCGGAGACTCGCAATCAGCTGAGGTATCCCGCTCTCCCACCAAGGGACAAATCTGGCGTGAGGTGACCGACCGACCGACCATTCACTACTTACAGAGCGAACGCCGTCGCATTCGGAGTCGTCGCATTCGGAGTCGTTAACGTCGTACTTTACATTAACATTCTTGAACACATTCATCGTGTTTATAGCTATTATATAAATATGAATGCAATTATGCTTGTAATTCAGTACATCTGCGCTTTCGTACCCTTAGCAGCATTTTTAAGTCACCTCTGAGGATACATCTAGCAACATAGGCAAAGGTGTAAGAAAAATGCATGTGAACCATCCTCTAGATGGCCTGTGGCAGCGTCCTGATGTTTATGGTATCATACGGCCTGTTACCATGTACAATGACATCTTGAATCAGGTAAAATAAAATGATAATGATAAATATATCATTATCATTTCATTATACCTGATCACCGTTTCTCCAGTCAGCGAAGTAGCGTCATGAAACAGACGAAGAACCACCCAAACATATATATATACACATATAGAGGCACGACCACATACGTACATATACATATACACATACACAGCCATATACATATATACACATATACATATTCATGCTCGCTTGCCTTCATCCATTCTCGGCGCCACCCCGCCTAACAGGAAACAGCATCGTCACCCCCTGCGTCATCGAAGTAGCGCCAGATAAAGACAAAAAAGGCCACATTCGTTCACACTGAAGTCTCTAGCTGTTATGTGTAATGCACCGAAACCACAGCTCCCTATCAACATCCAGACCCTATAGACCTTTCCATAGTTTACCCAAGACGTTTCAAATCTCCTGGTTCAGTCCACTGACAGCACGTCGACCCCGGTATACCACAACGTTCCAATTTAATCTATTCCTTGCACGCCTCTCACCTTCCTGCATGTTCAGGCCCCGATCGCTCAAAATCTTTTTCACTCCATCCCTCCATCTCCAATTTGGTCTCCCGCTTCTCGTTCCGTCCACCTCTGACACATATATCATCTTTGTCAACCTTCCCTCACTCATTAGAGACTCTCCATATGTCCAAACCATTTCAACACACCCGCTTCTGCTCTCTCAACCACACTCTGTATTACCACACATTTCTTTTAACCTTTCATTATTCACTCGATCAAACCACCTCACACCACATATTGTCCTCTAATATTTAATTTCCAACACATCCACGTGTAAGTTAATTCCTACTCCTCTGGAATAGATGATGGTCTATTCTCTGAAACTCTGTCTTGCACAGAAAAAAAAAAAAGCTAATGACGGCCGCATGATCAATTGTAATAAAATCTCCCAATTTCAGGGTCTTCTACCTCGGTATCTCAGACAAACTGGGACTCTATGTTTACCTTCGATGGCCTTGTAAAGTACTCGCTGAACAATCATATAAATTCCCAGCGTTTAAGAACCGCTGAGGAATTTTAAGTTCCCGCTGTGACGTATCTAACTACAACCTGAAAGTTGTAAACACCCTACACCGAGCCTGGGAAGTAACGAGTCTAGGCCATGTCATGAGTCATCGGATCCGTTACTGACAAGGAAATACCCATCACGCCCAAGGCTCTGCCATCACACACCCCGACGCATCTCGAACTTAACCTATGACGTCACACAAATATTTTGGCAGCGAGGCATGGTAGCCAGTAGCTGACGGTGTAAACCAGCATTTCCCGTCAGGAAATGCTAGTTCATCTGCCTCACCAATCGCCGTCACAGGTCGAATTAATCAAGCCACTGTTCTGACACAGAATATATTCATCATCGGCCATAATAGCCTAGTAGTCGCCTCAGCGGTTACATCAGTTCCGCCGTTACTTCATCCACTTTACTAGTCCAACCGTCACCATCATCTTGTTACTGGCTTTAATATCATTCCTGCCTTCACGTCATGTGCAACCGCACTCGAGCCATAACCACGTTATCAACTATAGTAATGTAACGTCAATGTCATTTCAAGTAATAAACACCGACATTGCCTACACTTTGACACGGAGTGTTATTAGCTTAGCCGTCGCTTTAGGCGGTCGTGTCATCATTCATATCAGTTACTGTATGTCTATTTCCTCCTCGTCACTTGTGGTGAACAACAACTTGGCCTAGCCCTGTCGTACCATGGCCACAAGCCGTCATGTTCACCTCGTTACGGATTGCGAGCTTAATATAATAACGAGCCGCACCGTACGAGGCGGTCTGTCACCTTGTAATGTGATCCATACATCACTCCCGCGCTAGTCAGGAGATGCTCCACCACCATGTTCCGCGCTAACTTACGTAATATATCATCTTGTCACCAGCGAATTTAATAGATGATTTCCCATCCTCTCTCACGCTGTTAGGAGATCTGTCATCTTATCCTGTGCTGTCAGGTTATTAATAATACTGCTCTATGCTGTCATGCAATCATCGCGTCCTTTTGGCTGATCAATTAGTGAACCGAGCGTTCCGTTACATGACTCACCATCATATCATGTCTTGGAGACCCCATATAATCAACATTACAAAATCTGCCTCCCAAAATCTGGAACTGTTGTACAGATGCCGTACCTGTCTTTTTTTCTTCTTCTTCTGTCAGCAACTGTTTTACATACACAAGGGTTTTTATTCGCCCGAGCATGGAATACTGCTCATACATCTAGTAGCGGGGGTTGCCCTCCACCTTTCTGTTAACTAACGTGGATTCAAAAGCCTCCCGTCTCATTAATTCTCCAGGTATCACTTTTCAACCTTCCCTTTCCGTATGCCGCGATGCTGCTGCTGCTGCTGCTGCTCTCTCTCTCTCTCTCTCTCTCTCTCTCTCTCTCTCTCTCTCTCTCTCTCTCTCTCTCTCTCTCTCTCTCTCTCGTACAGATATTATTTTGGCCACTGCTATTGTGAACGAAATGTCTGCATGTGTCCCCTAACCCCAAGGTTTGGACCCATAGCACGCGTTTGGCTACTGTTTTCCATAACTCAGGAAACGTACATAGCATGTATGTAGGTGTGGAGGTTCATGTTTCACTCTGATTCACAGGATATACATTAAAAAAAAGCGTCTATACAATCCAGAAGGCTATATGCACTGTACTGTCCACCACCATCAATTGTGAGTGGAGTAAACGATGATGTATGTATCCCGATGGAATTTTTGATGCTGCTCCTGCAGCTTCAAGGCTGCGCTAAAATGAGAAGCACAAGAAATGATTGACTGCTCTGAGGCGAGACGTTCCTAGACTTGACTGAACTTTTTTCCTTCAGCTGAAGATGATACAGCCTCGCAGAAGATTTTTAAATAGCGGTATAACCACAAGCAAGCAGAGTACGATAACATCGAGAGAGAGAGAGAGAGAGAGAGAGAGAGAGAGAGAGAGAGAGAGAGAGAGAGAGAGAGAGAGAGAGAGAGAGAGAGAGAGAGAGAATGCTAGCGTGGCAAGCATGGCAAAACTGGAGGCCAACAACATTTGCCAGCAAATGCGGTCGATCTTCCTCCATGTACACCTTAACTCTTTGTGCCAGAACTCATAAAGATCAGTCAGATGATGGAACAGCTACCAAGTATGTGACCATCATAATAAGGCTTGGGATCTCTGTATCTAGTATCGGCTGAGACTTAAGAGAGTGGAAAGGCTTACACTGAAACACGGCCGTGGGTGAGGCAAGATACGAGGTCAAACAAAGCCCAGCATGAGGTAGGATACAGCGTGAAGACCCATGGGTGAAGCAAAACCTACAATGAAGCAACACAGGGTGGTGCAAGCACAAAGCGAATCAAGACCTAAAGTGAGACAAACGACAGGGTTTCTCCCTCTACATTTCATTTCAGCAACTGCATTGTGTCTATCAAAGGAAAATTACAAGTTTGCCTTGTTTTGTTTTTCTCGTATATTTCGTGTTTATGGATACGTGCAAATATTGTACAGTCTTTATATATATATATATATATATATATATATATATATATATATATATATATATATATATATATATATATATATATATATATATATATATTATACTATTCGCCATTTCCCGCCTCAGCGAGGTAGCGTTAAGAACAGAGGACTGGGCCTCTGAGGAAACATCCACACCCGGCCACCTTCTCTGTTCCTTCCTTTGGAAAATTAACAAAAAAAAAAAAATGAGAGGAGATTTCCAGCCCCCCGCTCCCTTCCCTTTTAGTCGCCTTCTACGACACGCAGGGAATACGTGGGAAGTATTCTTTCTCCCCTATCCCCAGGGATATATATATATATATATATATATATATATATATATATATATATATATATATATATATATATATATATATATATATATATATATTTCATACTATTTGCCATTTCCCGCGTTAGCGAGGTAGCGTTAAGAACAGAGGACTGGGCCTTAGAGGGAATATCCTCACCTGGCCCCCTTCTCTGTTCCTTCTTTTGGAAAAAAAAGAAAAAAAAATATATATATATATATATATATATATATATATATATATATATATATATATATATATATATATATATATATTTGGAAGATTTTTGCAGAGAAATAGTGCAAATGGCTGGGAGATGTACAAAAGACAGAGGCAAGAGGTCAAGAGAAAGGTAGAAGAGGTGAAAAAGAAGGCAAATGAGAGTTAGGAAGGATAAAAAGATGTTTTGGAAGGAGGTAAATAAAATGCGTAAGACAAGAGAACAAATGGGAACATCGGTGAACGGGGCTAATGGGGAGGTAATATCAAGTAGTGATGAAGTGAGAAGGAGATGGAGTGAGTATTTTGAAGGTTTGCTGAATGTGTTTCATGACAGAGTGGCAGATATAGGGTGTTTTGGTCGAGGTGCTGTGCGAAGTGAGCGGGTCAGGGAGAATGATTTGGTAATGAGAAGAGGTAGTGAAAGCTTTGCGGAAGATGAAAGCCGGCAAGGCAGCAGGTTTGGATGGTATTGCAGTGGAATTTATCAAAAAAGGGGGTGACTGTGGTGTTGACTGATTGGTGAGGATATTCATTATATGTATCGTTCATGGTGAAGTACCTGAGGATTGGCGGAATGCATGTATAGTGCCACTGTACAAAGGCAAAGGGGATAAAGGTGAGTGTTCAAATTACAGAAGTATAAGTTTGTTGAGTATACCTGGGAAATTATATGGGAGGGTATTGATTGAGAGGGACAAGGCATGTACAGAGCATCAGACTGGGGAGGAGCAGTGTAGTTTCATAAGTGGTAGAGGATGTGTGGATCATGTGTTTGCTTTGAAGAATGTATGTGAGAAATATTTAGAAAAGCAGATGGATTTGTATGTAGCATTTATGGATCTGGAGAAGGCATATGATAGACTTGACAGAGATGCTCTGTGGAAGGTATTAAGAGTATATGATGTGGGAGGTAAGTTGCTAGAAGCAGTGAAAAGCTTTTATCGAGGATGTAAGGCATGTGTAAGAGTAGGAAGAGAGGAAAGTGATTGATTCCCAGTGAATGACGGTTTGCGGCAGGGGTGCGTGATGTCTCCATGGTTGTTGAATTTGTTCATGGATGGGGTTGTCAGGCAGGTGAATGCAAGAGTTTTGGAAAGAGGGGCAAGCATGCAGTCTGTTGCAGATAAGAGGGCTTGGGAAGTGAGTCAGTTGTTCGCTGATGATACAGCGCTGGTGGCTGATTCGGGTGAGAAACTGCAGAAGTTGGTGACTGAGTTTGGTAAAGTGTGTGAAAGAAGAAAGCTGAGAGTATATGTGAATAAGAGCAAGGTTATTAGGTTCAGCAGAGTTGAGGGATAAGTAAGTTGGGAGGTAAGTTTGAATGGAGAAAAACATGAGAAGTGAAGAGTTTTAGATATCTGGGAGTGGATTTGGCAGCGGATGGAACCATGGAAGCGGAAGTGAGTCACAGGATGGGGAAGGAGACAAGAGTTCTGGGAGCGTTGAAGAATGTGTGGAAGGCGAGAAAGTTATCTCTTCAGCAAAAATGGGTATGTTTGAAGGAATAGTGGTTCAAATAATGTTATATGGTTGTGAGGCATGGGCGATAGTTAGGATTGTACGGAGGGTGGATGTGTTGGAAATGAGATGTTTGAGGACAATATGTGGTGTGAGGTGGTTTAATCGAGTAAGTAATGAAAGGGTAAGAGAGACGAGTGGTAATAAAAAGAGTGTGGTTGGGAGAGCAGAAAAGGATGTTTTGAAATGGTTTGCTCACATGGAGAGAATGAGTGAGAAAAGACTGACAAAGAGGATATATGTGTCAGAGGTGGAGGGAACGAGAAGTGGGAGACCAAATTGGAGGTGGAAAGATGGAGTGAAAATGATTTTGAGCGATCGGGGTCTGAATATACAGAAGGGTGAAAGGCGTGCAAGGAACAGAATGAATTGGAA
Source organism: Panulirus ornatus (assembly GCF_036320965.1). Classification (NCBI taxonomy): domain Eukaryota; kingdom Metazoa; phylum Arthropoda; class Malacostraca; order Decapoda; family Palinuridae; genus Panulirus; species Panulirus ornatus. The sequence continues at coordinate 58,063,106 of NC_092243.1, forward strand.
AGATGTGGTATACTGGGGTCGACGTGCTGTCAATGGACTGAACCAGGGCATTTGAAGCACCTGGGGTAAACCATGGAAAGATTTGTGGGGCCTGGATGTGGAAAGGGAGCTGTGGTTTCGGTGCATGACACATGACAGCTAGAGTGGTGTCATTTCATGTGTGGCGGGGTGGCGGCGAGAATGGATGAAGGCAGCATGTATGAATATGTGCATGTGTATATATGTATATGTATGTATACGTTGAAAGATATAGGTATGTATATGTGCGCGTGTGGGCGTTTATGTATATACACGTGTATGTGGGTGCGTTGGGCCATTCTTTCGTCTGATTCCTTGCGCTACCTCGCTAACACAGGAGACAGCGACAAAGTATACAATATATATATATATTTTTTTTTCAAACTATTCGCCATTTCCCGCGTTAGCAAGGTAGCGTTAAGAACAGAGGACTGGGCCTCTGAGGGGAATATCCTCACCTGGCCCCCTTCTCTGTTCCTTCTTTTGGGAAATATATATATATATATATATATACATATATATATATATATATATATATATATATATATATATATATATATATATATATATATATATATATATATACATATATATATATATATATATATATATATATATATATATATATATATATATATATATATATATAGTGTGTGTGTGTGTGTGTGTGTGTGTGTGTGTGTGTGTGGTTTTCTATTTCAAAAAGATCTAAGAGGGTGGCACGAATATTTTAGCCCTATGACCCCAAAATCCTTTAAAGCACCAAATTCGGCATCAATACAAGAATGACTTAACAATGACTTCTGGCAAGAATACGAAACAGCAAAAATATTGTCTCCCATTACTGGTGGAGATATACACGAGGATCTACTAACACAATATGGGAGGAAATGAATGGGACGATTTCTGGCTCTCACACGCTGTTCAAGAATTCTTCGATTTACATATGTGAAGGCTCCTGTACGTCATCTCACCTGAGTTCTTGGGTCGTTCACCTCACGCCCAACCCATTGTCAGCCAATAGAAAACGGTTTTCTGCAGCCAGCTCGCACGGGATGCACACTGATGACAGTCTTATACAACACATTTCTTATCACTCTTCCTAAAATCTTAAATCTTTTAAGACGTACTCCCAGTAAAAAGGTGATTGACGTTAAAGCGACATGGCTTTGCAAAGTACCACAATTACACGGGAATATTCATACCAAATCAAAATGTGTGAAACCTTCCAACTCATTTACTGAGATGTAAACAATCGAAGAATATATGGATGCGAAGGTGCCAAGAAAGTCACGTCCAATTCTAGATCATCGTGACGTCAAAGGTTTAGAAAATAGACGGTTATTATCGTATATTGCTTAATCTAGGGCATCATTCATAGTACGTAAGCTTAAAGAACAATACATTATCGTATTCAACTACCATATATGTGTTGCTCTATTGGCTCCGTTTACGCTACTTATTGCTAACAGTACAAAGAATAATATTCAGAATACCGTATGTACGCTTCAGAACACGACGGTGCAACCCATGGCCTCTGACCAGACTTTCTGATAATCAGATCAAAAGCTATTCCAACATATCAAGGGTTACACTGTCGTCGTCAATGCGATAACAAAATCTTTCCCTACGCCTCCTCCCACTTCCCGGATGCACACAGCCCAGGGCGACAACCCGTGGGGGTGAAAACTTGAAGATAAATATACAACCTCATGTTTACGACATGTCTTATAACTTACATGCCTCTGATATAGTAGGCGTGACGCCACCTTATACCTTAAGAATTTACACTACATTAGAGATGTTGCTTGACGGAATGATCGGAAGGGGAGAGAAAATACTGAGAGAGAGAGAGAGAGAGAGAGAGAGAGAGAGAGAGAGAGAGAGAGAGAGAGAGAGAGAGAGAGAGAGAGAGAGAGAGAGAGAGAGAGAGGGGGGGGGGGAAGAGAAAGAGACGATGTTTGAAACAACTCTGGGAAGAGGAGAAAAGACGAGAAATGTCAGGTATGTTATGCGGGAGGGGAGGCAGGGAAAACTCTGTGTGCGTGGGGAAGTAACGTGTGGCCCTCCCTAGGGCACAACACATGGTCCGCACACCCCCTGTACCACTAAACGTGTCGTCACCTTCACTGAACCACAACACGTCTTACACACCCTCCTACAGCATAACACAGTTCCTCCTCTCTCTGCACCACAACACATGGTCCCCACCCTAGCTGCACCACAACACGTGCTTCCTAACCACCTTTACACCACAACACGTAGTCCCTAACCAACCCTGTACCACAACACGCGGTCCTTAACCTTCCTGTAGCACAACACATGGTCCCTACCCTCCTTGTAGCACAACACAGGGTCCCCATCCTTCCTGCAGGACAACACATGGTCTCCACCCCCTTGCACCACAATACATGGTCCCCAGCCTCCCTGCACCACAACACGTGGTCCCCGCCCCGCCACACAGTCAATAAACCCACCAGCCTGGTATTGATACCACACTATATATAACCTCGAGTGGCTGCCCCTTTTTGCGCGCCACCGCCTCCGCGGAGGGAACACTGGCCCGCCACACACCACACACACGGCTCATTATGCAACTTCAGCAAAATACCATTATGGCAAGACTGCAGCTTATTCTAAATGCTGCACCTCAGACCAATGGGCCTGGGACCATTCATGGCTCTCCAAACGAATACGTAAAATATTCCTTCCTCCTTTTTATCCTACCATACTTATCATCTCTCACACCACCACAATTAGACTATAAACATTATCACATCTAAATGTGGTCGCTTACTGTACTTCTAACCAAATAGATGTACTTAACTTATCACAACAGCAACCCTTTCGATTACGACAATAAGACTCTTGAGCAAGACGGTACGACCCTTGAGCACGACGATACTACCTACTGGGTATGAGGGCGTGTCCCCAGACCTTAAACTTAGGTCAAGTGCCTGGCCAGTGCAACCAAGGGTCGTGCTGCCTTGCAGTGGGGTCACAATTTTTGTTTAAAGTGTTATCGGTAAAGGAAATATCCCCTAAGGAAATGATCAAGCAGGACTCCTTGAACTCTGAAATATTCCAGAAGCCACAGCTTACTTGTTCCATCCTCAATACAGTTTCCGTGGTTATTTATCGTCACTCGATTTCAAGGATATAATTCGGTGATTCTTCAGTTCAGGACTAAATAACATCGACTGTAGTCATAATCTATTCGTTACACTTCGCTGAGAACTTTATTACCATTAGATTTGACTTTGATACGTTCTCCCACGTCGACGTGAACAAAGAATCTGTGTTTGTTTTGCGCGATAACATAATGTATACAATCAGATCTCGCCTTGCCCAACAATTCTATCTTCTTATATATATATATATATATATATATATATATATATATATATATATATATATATATATATATATATATATATATATATATATATATATATATATTCCTATGAGTCCATGGGGAAAATAAAGCTCGATAAGTTCCCAAGTGCACTTTCGTGTAATAATCACATCATCAGGGGAGACACAAGAGAGAAATATAACAGTCAGTTGATATACACCGATGAGACGTAGCTAGGACGCCATTTGGTAAACATGTGATTGTCCATGACAGACAACGAGTGTATCATGAACTTATTATGAGGACAAGAAGGTGAATTGTTTGCAAATTTTATCAACAATAAAGTTATCCAGTTTGTATAAACCTTCACTAATATTAAGGTTATAATTCTTTGTGTTTTTAATAATAGAAGATTCAATGATATTTCTCGTGGTACTGGAGTCAGAGTTAATAACTGAGATGGTATTACTCCAGTCAATACAATAATCATAGTTTTTAACGTGAGTAAACAAGTCATTTGATTCTTGTCCTGTAATTATACTATATTTTTGTTGCATAAGTCTAACAGAAAGATCCTTACCAGTCTGCCCAACATAAAACTTATTATATATCACAATTTCTACATGGTACTTTATAGATGCACCCAGGAGAATTTTCTGGCAAGTTCCTGATTAAGATATTCTTTATAGTATCATTGTTACTGAATGCCGTCCTAGCTACGTCTTGTATATCAGCTGACTTAGGTTTCTTTCTTGTATCTCCACTGATGATGTGATTATTACACGAAAGTGCGCTTGGGAACTTACCGTGTTTCATTTTCCCAGTGGACTCATAGGAATATACTTGATCACGTGCAAAATTATGATCCTTTCCAATATATATATATATATATATATATATATATATATATATATATATATATATATATATATATATATATATATATATATATGTGCCTAAATATATATAAATATATATGTGCCTAAATATATATATATATGTGCCTAAATGTGTGTGGATGTAACCAAGATGTGAAAAAAGGAGAGATAGGTAGTATGTTTGAGGAAAGGAACCTGGATATTTTGGCTCTGAGTGAAACGAAGCTCAAAGGTAAAGGGGAGGAGTGGTTTGGAGGTGTCTGGGGAGTGAAGTCAGGGGTTAGTGAGAGGACAAGAGCAAGGGAAGGAGTAGCAATACTCCTGAAACAGGAGTTGTGGGAGTATGTGATAGAATGTAAGAAAGTGAATTCTCGATTAATATGGGTAAAATTGAAAGTTGATGGAGAGAGGTGGGTGATTATTGGTGCATATGCACCTGGGCATGAGAAGAAAGATCATGAGAGGCAAGTGTTTTGGGAGCAGCTAAATGAGTGTGTTAGCGGTTTTGATGCACGAGACCGGGTTATAGTGATGGGTGATTTGAATGCAAAGGTGAGTAATGTGGCAGTTGAGGGAATAATTGGTATGCATGGGGTGTTCAGTGTTGTAAATGGAAATGGTGAAGAGCTTGTAGATTTATGTGCTGAAAAAGGACTGATGATTGGGAATACCTGGTTTAAAAAGCGAGATATACATAAGTATACTTATGTAAGTAGGAGAGATGGCCAGAGAGCGTTATTGGATTACGTGTTAATTGACAGGCGTGCGAAAGAGAGACTTTTGGATGTCAATGTGCTGAGAGGTGCAACTGGAGGGATGTCTGATCATTATCTTGTGGAGGCTAAGGTGAAGATTAGTATGGGTTTTCAGAAAAGAAGAGTGAATGTTGGGGTGAAGAAGGTGGTGAGAGTAAGTGAGCTTGGGAAGGAGACCTGTGTGAGGAAGTATCAGGAGAGACTGTGTACAGAATGGAAAAAGGTGAGAACAATGGAAGTAAGGGGAGTGGGGGAGGAATGGGATGTATTTAGGGAATCAGTGATGGATTGCGCAAAAGATGCTTGTGGCATGAGAAGAGTGGGAGGTTGGCTGTTTAGAAAGGGTAGTGAGTGGTGGGATGAAGAAGTAAGAGTATTAGTGAAAGAGAAGAGAGAGGCTTTTGGACGATTTTTGCAGGGAAAAAATGCAATTGAGTGGGAGAAGTATAAAAGAAAGAGACAGGAGGTCAAGAGAAAGGTGCAAGAGGTGAAAAAAAGGGCAAATGAGAGTTGGGGTGAGAGACTATCAGTAAATTTTAGGGAGAATAAAAAGATGTTCTGGAAGGAGGTAAATAGGGTGCGTAAGACAAGGGAGCAAATGGGAACTTCAGTGAAGGGCGTAAATGGGGAGGTGATAACAAGTAGTGGTGATGTGAGAAGGAGATGGAATGAGTATTTTGAAGGTTTGTTGAATGTGTCTGATGACAGAGTGGCAGATATAGGGTGTTTGGGTCGAGGTGGTGTGCAAAGTGAGAGGGTTAGGGAAAATGATTTGGTAAACAGAGAAGAGGTAGTAAAAGCTTTGCGGAAGATGAAAGCCGGCAAGGCAGCAGGTTTGGATGGTATTGCAGTGGAATTTATTAAAAAAGGGGGTGACTGTATTGTTGACTGGTTGGTAAGGTTATTTAATGTATGTATGACTCATGGTGAGGTGCCTGAGGATTGGCGGAATGCGTGCATAGTCCCATTGTACAAAGGCAAAGGGGATAAGAGTGAGTGCTCAAATTACAGAGGTATAAGTTTGTTGAGTATTCCTGGTAAATTATATGGGAGGGTATTGATTGAGAGGGTGAAGGCATGCACAGAGCATCAGATTGGGGAAGAGCAGTGTGGTTTCAGAAGTGGTAGAGGATGTGTGGATCAGGTGTTTGCTTTGAAGAATGTATGTGAGAAATACTTAGAAAAGCAAATGGATTTGTATGTAGCATTTATGGATCTGGAGAAGGCATATGATAGAGTTGATAGAGATGCTCTGTGGAAGGTATTAAGAATATATGGTGTGGGAGGCAAGTTGTTAGAAGCAGTGAAAAGTTTTTATCGAGGATGTAAGGCATGTGTACGTGTAGGAAGAGAGGAAAGTGATTGGTTCTCAGTGAATGTAGGTTTGCGGCAGGGGTGTGTGATGTCTCCATGGTTGTTTAATTTGTTTATGGATGGGGTTGTTAGGGAGGTAAATGCAAGAGTCTTGGAAAGAGGGGCAAGTATGAAGTCTGTTGGGGATGAGAGAGCTTGGGAAGTGAGTCAGTTGTTGTTCGCTGATGATACAGCGCTGGTGGCTGATTCATGTGAGAAACTGCAGAAGCTGGTGACGGAGTTTGGTAAAGTGTGTGGAAGAAGAAAGTTAAGAGTAAATGTGAATAAGAGCAAGGTTATTAGGTACAGTAGGGTTGAGGGTCAAGTCAATTGGGAGGTGAGTTTGAATGGAGAAAAACTGGAGGAAGTGAAGTGTTTTAGATATCTGGGAGTGGATCTGTCAGCGGATGGAACCATGGAAGCGGAAGTGGATCATAGGGTGGGGGAGGGGGGGAAAATTTTGGGAGCCTTGAAAAATGTGTGGAAGTCGAGAACATTATCCCGGAAAGCAAAAATGGGTATGTTTGAAGGAATAGTGGTTCCAACAATGTTGTATGGTTGCGAGGCGTGGGCTATGGATAGAGTTGTGCGCAGGAGGATGGATGTGCTGGAAATGAGATGTTTGAGGACAATGTGTGGTGTGAGGTGGTTTGATCGAGTAAGTAACGTAGGGGTAAGAGAGATGTGTGGAAATAAAAAGAGCGTGGTTGAGAGAGCAGAAGAGGGTGTTTTGAAATGGTTTGGGCACATGGAGAGAATGAGTGAGGAAAGATTGACCAAGAGGATATATGTGTCGGAGGTGGAGGGAACGAGGAGAAGAGGGAGACCACATTGGAGGTGGAAAGATGGAGTGAAAAGGAGGGTGAAAGGAGGGCAAGGAATAGAGTGAATTGGAGCGATGTGGTATACAGGGGTTGACGTGCTGTCAGTGGATTGAATCAAGGCATGTGAAGCGTCCGGGGTAAACCATGGAAAGCTGTGTAGGTATGTATATTTGCGTGTGTGGACGTGTGTATGTACATGTGTATGGGGGGTTGGGCCATTTCTTTCGTCTGTTTCCTTGCGCTACCTCGCAAACGCGGGAGACAGCGACAAAGTATAAAAAAAAAAAAAAAAAATATATATATATATATATATATATATATATATATATATATATATATATATATATATACATTAGTTTTTATTTATCTATTATACTTAATCTCCGTCTCCCACGTCAGCGAGGTAGCGCAAGGAAACAGACGAGGAATGGCCAAACCCAAGTACATACACATGTATATACATAAACGCCCATACACGCACAAATACATACCTATACATACATATATACACATGTACACATTCATAATTTCTGCCTTCATCTATTTCCGTCGCCATTCCGCCACACCTGACATAGGATCCTCCCCCCTTCAGCGAGGTAGCGGCAGGAAAAGACATAAAAAAAAGCAACAATCGTTCACACTCAATCTCTAGTTGTCATGTATTATGCACCGAAACCACAGCTCCCTTTCCATATCCAGAGCCCACACACCTTTCCATGGTTTACCCCAGACGCTTCACATGCCCTGGTTCAATCCATTGACAGCACGTCGACCCCGGTATACCAAATCGTTCCAATTCTCTCTATTCCTTGCACGCCTTTCACCCTCCTGTATTTTCAGGCCCCGATCGCTCACAATCTTTTTCACTCCATCCTTCCACCTCCAATTTGGCCTCTCGCTTCTCCTTCTTCCCTCTACCTCTGACACATATATCCCCTTTGCCAATCTTTCCTCACTCATTCTCTCCATATGTCCGAGCTATTTCAACACACCGTCTCCTGCTCTCTCACCCACACTATTACCACACACCTCTCTTACCCTTTTATTACTTACTCGATCAAACCACCTCACACCATATATCGTTCGTAAACATTTCATTTCCAACACATCCACCCTCCTCCGCACAACCCTATCTATAGCCCATGCCTCGCAACCATATAACATTGTGGGAACCACTATTCCTTCAAACATACCCATTTTTGCTCTCCGAGTTAACGTTCTTTCCCTCCACACATTCTTCAAAGCTCCCAGAACCCTCGCCCTCTCCCCTACCCTGTGACCCACTTCCGCTTCCATGGTTCCATCTGCTGCTAAGTCCACTCCCAGATATCTAAAACACTTCACTACCTCCAGTTTTTCTCCATTCAAACTTACCTCCCAGTTAACTTGTCCCTCAACCCTATTGAACCTAATAACCTTGCTCTTATTCACATTTACTCTCAACTTTCTTCTTTCACACACTTTACCAAACTCTGTCACAAAATTCTGCAGTTTCCTACCCAAATCAGCCACCAACGTTGTATCATCAGCGAACAACAACTGACATACTTCCCAAGCTCTCTCATCCACAACAGACTGCATATTTGCCCCTCTCTCCAAAACTCTTGCATTCACATCCTTAACCACCCCATCCAAAAACAAATTAAACAACCATGGAGACATCACGCACCCCTGCCGCAAACCGACATTCATTGGGAACCAATCGTTTTCCTCTCTTCCTACTCGCACACACGCCTTACATCCTTGATAAAAACTTTTCACTGCTTCTAGCAACTTACCTCCCACACCATATTCTATCAAAACCTTCCACAAAGCATCTCTATCAACCCTATCATATGCCTTCTGTAGATCCATAAATGCTACATACAAATCCATCTTTTTTTTCTTCAAAGCAAACACCTGATCCACACATCCTCCACCTCTTCTGAAACCACACTGCTCTTCCCTAATATATGCACATGTAAACAGCACTAATGAAAAATTCTCCATTGCCAAGGTCCCAAGACATCATATATCTACCTTTTGAAGTAGGAAAACATTGTTTTTGCTGTCATTCTTATCATTTTTATTTCTATCAATTCATCTTTCCAAGCATCAACAGCTTTAAACTATTCCTTTACTTTTACGCCCACTGACATGAAGCGTTGTAAGCATTCCCTTGGTTCAAGATACCAGTAAATGGTTCTCATTATTTTCTAATCTACTGAGGTCTTTTAATTGATTTAATGGGGTCAAAGATCAAATAACCAGTCACCGGACATCACCTATATTGTATGGATTCTAATATCTTTTCCTAGTTGTTGTTTGGCCTGATCGACTAATGCTTGCTATCATAATCCTTGGTTCAGAACTCGACACTCATATTTTACTGAGTTTTTGGGCTTTGTAAGTGATCTTAGGCGTCAAAAGTCATACAACCAAAAAACGGGACATTTTGGCTTGTTGTTCCTTATAATCCCAAACACTCGAGACGAATCACTACATTATACAAAACAGATATCTTTCCACAAGCCCTACATAATACACTGGGTACATATCTATAATCTGAACCTTTTCTACAAGTCCATAGAGGTCAACATGTCCTTTTTGTTTTGGGGGAGGGGGAGGTATCAGCTGGTCACTTCAGCCAGCATTCATGAAATCTGGCACAAATATGTTGTTTTCCACGTCTACATCAAATTCTTGATGGGTCTATTTTTTGCTGTTCTTTTGCACGGCCATTCTTCAGCCAATGTTCATGAAATTGAACAAAAAAGACATCTTTTCATATATACCACGTAATGACTCATAAATTTCCGACCTGACCATTTTAGCCTTTTTTTTTTAAAGGTCGAATGCAGTTAAAAACATTCTTATACCACTAATCCATCTCATTTCCGTCAATATAAATGAAACTCACACAGTGGCTGCTATGTCTATCTTCGGACTGACGATACATCTTGCCACGAAGATATCTCAGGTGTGTATGGAGAAGCATGTTACATTCACAAGAAAAGGTTGGTTCTTCTGCTCTCACTTAATCTGCGTCCACCTGGTGAACTGTGTTAATCAAAGTGAGCGTCCTAAGCTAACTTTTCTGAAGCATTCTCATCAGAGGCTCATAAACTTAATTCTAATTCTTAAAGTACGTACAGAGTATGCATAGTTTTGTCGTCAATTTTTCCTGTTATACGTATATATGTGTGTGTGTGTGTGAGAGAGAGAGAGAGAGAGAGAGAGAGAGAGAGAGAGAGAGAGAGAGAGAGAGACGGGGGGGGGGGAGAGAAAACGGGAGCGCAGCACAGGAAGTGGTGTGAAGGCTCGGGGGGGGGGTTGGACATGTGACGCTCCTCACACTAGTTTACGTCACGACAACGCCAAGCGGCCGGCTGTTGTAATCCCCGTCAGGCCTGGTACTGCACGCCACCACTTCAGCTGGCTTCACAGCAAGTGCTGTAACCTTTTTTTTTTTTTCTTTTGTCTTTTACGTACGACGATGCCATCACACCCGAAGATTAAACAGCTGGCTACTCAGTTCATCAAAGGTTTGGGTAGTTTGCTTCCAGAACTCCATCAAGGAGGACGAATGAAATACTTTTTTAAACGCACGGGGAAGATCTCAAGGGGTCGATGGCTGCAAAACCCAACAAACAACAAACAACTCAAGGATCTGAAAGGTGACTATCTGAAAGGTGACTGATTTTAGCCATGGAACGACAAAGCTCTCTCTCTCTCTCTCTCTCTCTCTCTCTCTCTCTCTCTCTCTCTCTCTCTCTCTCTCTCTCTCTCTCTCTCTCTCTCTCTCCCGGGAGCGACGCTTTATGGAACACGTGTAGAAAGGAATGTGACTGACGTAAGAATTCGTGAAACTTGTGAAATGTGGGAAAGACAAATAACTTTTCTGAAGGGTGAAAAGAATGCCGTCTTTAGAAACAAGAGAAACATTTTTTTTTTTACTCTCCCCCTGAAAGGTGGATAAAGATATGCTGCAAACTATTTGTGGTAGAGGAGATAAACTGGAACAGGCAGTTTAAAACTGGCAAACAATTCTAACTCTGAGTGGCGTGGCAAGAATCCTTACTATTCTTTTCGCAAGATTCTGAAACGCTTTGTGTGATCATAACCATTGTTTTGTCACTTCAATATGAATGGTTAAATGTAATCCTCTGCACATATATATATATATATATATATATATATATATATATATATATATATATATATATATATATATATATATTTTTTTTTTTTTTTTTTTTTTGCTTTGTCGCTGTCTCCCGCGACACACACACACACACACACACACTATATATATATATATATATATATATATATATATACTTTGTCGCTGTCTCCCGCGTTAGCGAGGTAGCACAAGGAAACAGACGAAAGAATGGCCCAACCCACCCACATACACATGTATATGCATAAACGCCCACACACGCACATACACATACCTATACATTTCACCGTATACATACATATACAGACATATACATATATACACATGTACATATTCATACGTGCTGCCTTCATCCATTCCTGTCGCCATCCCGCCACACATGAAATGGCACCCCCCTCCCCCCGTGCGCGAGCGAGGCAGCGATAAGAAAAGACAACAAAGGCCACATTCGTTCACACTGTCTCTAGCTGTCATGTATAATGAACAGATATCACAGCTCCCTTTCCACATCCAAGCCCCACAAAACTTTCCATGGTTTACCCCAGACGCTTCACATGCCCTGGTTCAATCCAATGACAGCACGTCGACCCCGGTATACCACATCGTTCCAATTCACTCTATTCCTTGCACGCCTTTCACCCTCCTGTATGTTCAGGCCCCGATCGCTCAAAACCTTTTTCACACCAGCCTTCCACCTCCAATTTGGTCTCCCACTTCTCCTCGTTCCCTCCACCTCTGACACATATATCCTCTTTGTCAATCTTTCCTCACTCATTCTCTCCATGTGACCAAACCATTTCAATACACCTTCTGCTCTCTCAACCACATTCTTTTTATTACCACACATCTCTCTAACCTTTCATCACTTACTCGATCAAACCACCTCACACCACATATTGTCTTCAAACATCTCATTTCCAACACATCCACCCTCCTCCGCACAACCCTATCTATAGCCCAAGCCTCGCAACCATAAAACATTATTGGAACCACTATTCCTTCAAACATATATATAAACTACAAGCAAATGTCATCAACGTTTAGTTTCTCGGATGAATATAATAATTAGCAATCAGAATATAAAATTAGGATAAGCTTTTGGATAAGGCTACAGCTTCCATCTAACACCGTTCGAGTCGGGTACACGGGAAAGGGACTTTCCCATACCTTACCTCAGTCCAGCACGACCTACCGATCATAGTAATGCGACACTAACGCTGGGAACGCATACGCCTAGATGTCTGAGCAGGGATTTTAACGATACATCACCCCCACCCCACCCCTACCCTCTCCAGAGGGGAGAGCCGACATAAAACGGATGCTGAACAAGAGACGAAGAAAAAAGAAAAAAATACACCGGAAGCAGCCGAACTCCCAGAGATTTTTTCAAAGAAAAATGAAAAACCAGAGCAAAAACCATCCTTAATTATTCACACTTTGCATTTCAGTCTTATACAAAGATGGCATCCACAAAAACGAATATAACTCATTCATATGTGCACAGAGAGAATAAGAAACTTGGGGAAGACAGCTGACACCTTGAAGGGGATAAGTGTAAAATGAGAACGTGAGAAAAAAAATAGAAAAGGAAACGAGAGGGGCAACTGGAAGGTGAGAGGCCTGGGGAGGGTTGAAAGGACCTTGGGGCACAGGCGGATTGGCGAGGGTAAGAGAGACTTGGGATGATGCAAGGATTGGGTGAAAAAGTCAATACCTTGAGGGGACACTAAGGAGTCAGAAAGTTTTAAAATCACGAGGAGAGCCGAGATGGACAAGCCAAGCCTGGTGACTGAAGGAAGACGGTACGACTAAGACCCAAAAACTAATACACTATGAGACGTTAAGGAAGGCTACGATACTCGGGAAGCTAAAAATAAAGCCATCTCCCCATTTCATCCCGGAGACGACGAGACCGTAAACAAGCAACTACGGGCCTAAACAAACATCACACGTGTTGACCGGCTGTTGCTCCTCCTCACCCTCCTCTTCCTGCAAAAAAAAACTGTATAAGCAGAGCACATAAAAAAAAATCTTACTGAACTTAAACAAAAGTTCAACCATAAGCTTTTACGATCTGGACTGACATATTGTTGACACATGCACCAAGCCAACCGCCTTTTCCACTCACTTGTAGCCACCCACTAAAACAAGTCAAAAAATTGTTTAGTCTCGTAACTTGCCCCAGTTCGCTGCCCACGCACATTCCTCCTCTTCCTGCCTCAACCCCTGATTTCTTTTTTCCGTTCTCTCAAGCCTCGCCGATGAGGATGCTAAATAGGAGCTCGAGAAAAGGTAGGAAACACACATCATAAATACATTAGATGGGAGTCTTGCTGTTTTCTTTCGTATATCATCTCACGGCAAAGGCATAAAAATGCCATATATCGTCATACATGTATCAACATCACGGTGATGCACACCGTAAATATATCTCGCAACCCTAATAACCGCGCATGGTAAAGGCACCCGATACGGTATGATATACCACATTTGATAGAATTCATAGTGAACAAGTTATATCCAGAACCCACAGTAGCAGTATCAGATAAATTTCGTAAACTTCCCTCATAGCATGTCTTCATATAGCATGTTACCCAAACATACAACTGTTCAGAGGTACATAAAAAAGTTAAGTAGAAAAAAAAGAGGATATGTGTGCCTGATGTTGGAAGAATTAAAGGAGAAGGGGAGAAAGTGGAGACAGAGGGACAGGGTGAAAGAGGCTTTGGATTATCGACGTCTGAACACTGGATAGCATGAACTAAATCGTCGAAATGTATGGGGTGGGCTGCTTGCAATGGGCTAAATTTACCATGACCCACAAAGCAGCGATGAACCACGGAGTGATCAGAAGGGTTTGGCTGAGGGTAGAGCTCTGTTATCTGTGCGTTATACACGACACATACATCGGATCGACCCGGATCCACGATCTGGTCAAGGAGCAGGGGGCGAAAAACGAATTCGCCATAATATCGTGATAAAGCGTGAAACCAGGGTGGAGCGTAAGAACACACTGTATCTTAGAACACAGATCCTTTAAAGTTATTTGGATATTAAATTTGATTATTAATACCGGTCAACTGTTGCAGTGGTCTGGCCACCACCACTGTTAGTATAAAACTGCTGATAATAAAAATCAAAGGAATTTTGTTCGATGACACAAATTAATGTTTTGCATCTAAAATATTCTGGGAAGATGGGGGAACGGTCATATTCATTTCATGTGTCACTTGTGTGAATCACTGAAACAGCTTACATTAAAAATATCTACTTTTCCTTTCGGGGAACAAAAAGGGTTAGAATACTTGTTAAAATATATTAAATCATCATCAATATTGGAGGGACAGCGGGTGGGTACATTGTTAAGTTTACTATGTGTCATATTAGCACTAGGGGGTCGACTGCCCCATCTCTCTCTCTCTCTCTCTCTCTCTCTCTCTCTCTCTCTCTCTCTCTCTCTCTCCCCTTAATATTCCCCAGCATCTGTACGAGGCTACATCGCGAATGAATTAACGAGGCTGTATCATCGTCAGCTGCCAGAACAAAATAGTCTCGTCAAAGAACACGCTCCAAAGTTCATCCCGGCCCTGTAGCCTTGGGGTGGTGTAGGGGTAATATGATACAGAGGCAAGGTTGTTCGGAGAAAGGGTGATATGAGAATTAGAGCACTCAATCCTCGAAATGACTTGATAAATCTTAAGGCAAGTTGTAATTAGAAACTTTTCCTACATACATTGTTTCCATTGATCCGTATCTTGACTGGGTATTTAGCTAATGCCTTTAAAAATCATGTGAACTCAAAACATGTGAATCAGTTGTGCATTCCTGTGTAGAGAGTAAAATACACAATGTAGCCTTTAATTTGGATTGTTATGAATTTGGAATAAGCCAATACTGGTCCTGTTACGCAAACAGCCATTGCATGATTATGATTTAACGTATATGATTCATTTCAGATGTTTTGTTCCTCCGAATCGACTGTCAGTGGTCAAGGTTCTCTGTAAAGCCACAAAACTGAGAAGCAGCATCAGTTCTTCAAAAGATCCTCTCCATTTTCCTTTTACTTACTTCCTCTTTTAAATTCCGCACCTCCGCTTCCTCACTGTTCACATTTACATTTCCACTTTTACATCCACCTCTTCCCTCTTCCCTCCTTCCAATACATCTTTTTTACTTTCCCTAAACTTTCCCTAACTCTCTTACAAAATCTTCATATAGTCTTTGCTTCCCACTACCATCCCCTTAGAATTCCGCTTATACACCTTTTTATTCTTCCCTCCTCCTTTGCTCCTTTCGAGCATTTACCATACGCTTTTTTCTTCTCTTCCAGAATATTTCTGATCCCATCTGTCCACCATTTCCCCTTTTATTCTTATTTCTGTCAACCTTGTATCCAACTAGTGATTCTACAACCTTTAAGCCTTTCATTAAACATTAAAAACACCTCATTCACACATAACTGCATCCCCACATGTATTGCACTTTCATCTAAACTTTCTGTCACCCTTCTTTGATACTCATGCGTGCATTCTTTCTGATTCTTCTTCCTTGCCAATACTTTTACCTCTCCACTTCCTGATCCTCACCTCCACAAGAACTGCAAAATGATCAACAACTTCTAAGAATCCTCTCACAACTCTAACATTTACCACAACTTTTCTCAACCTTTCATCCACTGCCACATAACCAATCAAACTCTTTTGTTGTTCTCTTCCATCATTGCTCATCCACGTTTATCTGTGGATCATCTTGTGCTGAAAAAGATGTCTGCAAGGAATAAACTCCTCTCAACACGAACATCCAAAAGATAACTTCCATTCTCATTTACTCTAGGTACTCCCCATTTACCAACAAGCTCGCCAGAAGTTGGTCTATTGGTCAATATTTGTAAGTTACAGACACTGTTCAGCACACGTACATATACATTTGTTTTATTTTTCCTTTAGAAGGACTAAAAGGGATAGAATAATGGTAAAAGTTTATATATCATAATGCATTGTACAGTACAGTACTACACACTACAGTGTATACTCAAGGGTGTGTGGGGGCAAGCATAAATGGCGGTAGGATGAGTGAACGTTCTTGGTGAAGGTGAGTCTGCGGTAGGAATGTGTAGTTACCATGGCTGTTGAATTAGCTAATGGATGGGTGATGGAGCTGATGAATACATGGGTTTGAGAAAGGAGCAGTTATGCAGTCTGTTGAAAGTAGAGTGGGACGGGGGGAGATGAATTGGTTTTACTTGCCTATGAGAGAGAGCTGGTGGCAGATAAAAGTAAGAAACTGCAGAAGTTGGTGCCTGAGTTTGGGAGTGTGTGAAAGAAGTTTGATGGTAAATATCAATAAAAGCAAGACTGGTACGTCTAGGAGTGAATAAAACCAAGTTATTTGGATTGTTAGTTTGAATGGAGAGAACTTTAAAGGTCCCTGGGAGTGGATATGACAGCGAATGGCACTTTGTCAACGAAGGAAAATTATAATGATAATAATAATACCGCTCTTCAGGGCACTATATTCTCATGAACTGAATACTGCTGCGTTAAAATCAGCTTTCAAGGTAAGTGAATTTGCAGTCAGACAGTGTGCAAAGATCTTTCACGACCCACATCAAAGCTGTAAAGAACTTCTACAACTTTTGCCTATGGCCCATTTTTAAAACTTTATCTGCCGTTGTGAAACCCCTTATGTCTAAATGATAAAAGAACTGAACACAAAACTCTTCATCTAGCTTAACTGCAGCACTTAGCGGAGAGAATGTGTGGCACCCCAGACATGTAGTGTGGCCCCTTTATGACCCTACTGCTTCGTGTGCCACCCCCTCCCCCATACACATGCTGAGGCCCCCTTAGGAGCCTTATGGCCCACTTTCAGAACCACTGCTTTGTGAAGGAACTGAACCGCTGGAAACGACTGGAATCACTCTGGCAGTGCTTCCTGGACGATTGGAATCACTCTGGCAGTGCTTCCTGGAGCACAAATGGGAGAGGCACATCCTAATCTACCCTTGGAAAACCATGGAAGACATGGGTCCTACCCTACACTCAATAGTTCACAGTTAGCTAGACAGGTAAAAAAATTACAAGTGAAATCAGGTGCAATACGCAAAAAAGAAAACATCCTGAACATCCTGGGTTCAAGACCAACACATTGCTTAGAGGCATCAGAAACACCTTGGGATGTACTGTGTACAAATCTAAGGCCCTGGATAAGTATTTACAAAGTCTTCTGGACCTGCTAAGCTGTGGTGGTTACAAGGATCTGTGGGCAGGCCTCTAACAGCTTGGACGACCAACGACCTTACTCAGCAGCTTAACTAACCCAAGTTGTAGGGGTAGAACATCGAAGACATGGTTATACGTAAAGTATTTACACGACAGTGACGCGTGAGCACATTCAGGCACCAGTGTCTAAGAAAATCCCAGACACATCTCCCCCTAACTGTTGTTTGTTCGTGATATACTAGTTCTCTTAAAGATTACCGTTCATACAGGTTCAGAGCCCTCCTATCGTCACTTAAACCTTACCTTTAATAAAGAGAGCATTAACGACACCTCCTTATTCTATCCTCTAACCATAAACTAAAACCCCTCACAAGATCAAATGGCTGTGTGATCTTTGCAGTTCACATCAGTAAGGCAGGCCACACACGCACCTCTCACTCTCAACATTATACGAGCGCATTCCTCTGCCTCAGCACCAGCTCAACCGTATCATCCTCACTATCAATCACCTTCCCTCACCCTCTAAACACGTGCCACCATATTTCGCTATGGGCTAAATTTAGACCACAACCAATACACATATACTCTACGACTGCTCAAGACCTCGTCACATCAAGACAAACAAGTGAGCGAAAGTTGATATTTGTGAGCATTACCTTCCAGATTACCAACTCAGATACTAAGTTTATTTGACAAGAGAATTTCAAGAGGAACCTCTTGTTTACATGACGTCAACATGGACTATTTGGTTAGGCCCGGCACAGGTAACTGGCATTTGTGCCAGTTATCTGTGCCGAACCTCACCAAATACTACTATCTCCACAACTACTACCATATTAAATCTAGGTTTAAGATCGTTCAGCAGAAGAAAGGGTGGGATTTCCATTCAACGAAACATCTCTAACACGGGTTGTGTGGAATAAAACAGCTTTCCATTCTGTATTATCATATAATGAATAAGTAGTCATTTTCCCCCACTAGTCCGCAACGATGTTCACTTTATTCCGCCGGGTAGTAACTTTTTTCCCCCATGAGTCATCTCTGGGTTAGTTAAGGTACACTAATGTTATGTTGGCGTAGAGCAGGGGTTACACTGAGGTAGGCTTACGGAGCCCCTGGTTTTGATTCAAATTAGGTTGACTGGTTTGTTTTTACTCAAACAGTCTTCATTCCAACAGTAATATTGTGACGCAGCAGCTTGCCGAGTATTGCGTGATCTAGCTAATAGTGGAGAGCATATATGCAGTCAGCTCTTGGAAACAAAAACCAAAGGAATACTTATAAAAAAAAAAAAAAGGAATAGTAAATCAACATTGCGGCATAAAGCAAGAGGATCAAGTTCTTAAGTTTGCCTGGTAGAGTTGATAAGTCGGACCGGTTTCGACTCAACTCGGTCCGGTAAGTACACAGAGCTCTATATACCACCCCAGAAGTGAGAGCAATACTCCATACAAGGACGGATCAATCCTTTGTATAAACGGAACAAATGTTCGGAAGAAAAGAAATTTCGACATCTAAACAGGAAACCCAGTTTCTTATAGGCAGACTTCGCTATTCTCGTAATGTGGGGTTTCCAAGATAGAGTGGGTGTTACAGTAATACCAAGATTGTTAAGAGATGGAATTACAGAACCGTCTACTACAGGCATTATTCTGGATCTTGCCCCCAAAAGCTGGCTTTCTGAGTGCCACAGCTAGACCTCTTACTACTCGATTACCACTACTACACCCTTCACCTCGAAGTCTGGAACTCTCTATCCCCATGTCTTTCCTAACACCCATCACCCGGCCCTTTTTAATGGCCAGGCTTTCCATTTCCTACGAAATTCTTTGAACATTTCATCTCTCCTTATTTCTCCATCTCATTAACACTCTTTATATCTTAAATGAAGCCTTCTCAATCCAGACTTTCGCCCATGACTTAGGCCTCCTTCATTAGAATAAAAAGACTATTCTAGAGTACGATGGATAAATTCTCAAGTACATACTTAAAGTTTTCTTTCGGAAGGTTTTTTTTTTTATCTACGTTTGTACGTAACTTTAAAGGCTGGGAGATGTCAATATGTATATCTTGAAAAAGACAGTAATCAATGAAGAAACAACAAACCTGCAGTACTGATTCCATTTTCTTTCCTAAAGGGTCCAATAAATCAGATAAAGGAATGTAAATGAAAGTCTTATTACCCATACCCAAAAGAAGCCACGATTTATCAGAATGAAAGACGTGCACAACTACGACATAACACATGCCAACTTGGATGCAAATTCGGAACACTGAGTATAAAATGCGAAGTAAACAATGAGCTCTGAAATACAATGGAAATCACTCCTTAGTGGCAAATCTTTTAGCAAAAGCCCAGAGGAATGTGTAAAATGTCAGATTGCAGAAGCGCTTACAGAACGCAAATTAACAAAATGTAAAAGGTTCTCAATTACTGGGGCCGGCTGAAAGGCACACATCATTGTCCACACTCGGGAAATCCTATACGTCTGGGTCCCTAATCTATACTAGGAAATAATTCCCTGCTGGAGCGAAAGGTATAGAAAGCTTTGTAAAGTATTACTTCTAATATTTGGGGCCCAAGCCTTTTCAACGAACTGCCTGCAAGCCTCAGAAACATCATGGAATGCAAGGGAGAGAAAATTATGAAAGCCCTAGACAAATATTTACATAGTGTACGACCAGCCAGGCTGTGGTGGCAACGAAGGCGAGCAGGACCCAGCTTCCAACAGTTTGGTAAAGACCAACTACCCAACCAAGCAGCTTTGGTGAAGAAAGTCCCCATAAAC
This sequence comes from Panulirus ornatus, assembly GCF_036320965.1. Classification (NCBI taxonomy): domain Eukaryota; kingdom Metazoa; phylum Arthropoda; class Malacostraca; order Decapoda; family Palinuridae; genus Panulirus; species Panulirus ornatus. The sequence goes on from NC_092243.1 coordinate 58,083,461, forward strand.
TACTCCACGGTAACCCCCAGAGTTCACACTAGATCTACTAAAATGCATTCTTTATAAGAAGGGTACATGACTTGAAAATCATCCGGAAAACCCATTATTCAATCAATAGCAAAAAGCAAACCTATCGAAATAACCGAGACAAACCATAAAACTCATGCCAAACATCCACCGACTTACAGCTTTGAATATTTCTTTTTCAGGAGTCCTAAGATGGAAGCTAGACAACTTAAATCAATCTACATTCACTGCGGCAATATTGGTAGAATCATACAGGACGGTAGATATGGGTTCAGCCGGTTTTAGAGGGGACATCATGCCTTTCTCATGCTTTATCAATACGATAAATTTGTTGAGAAGATGAAGAAAATGTTGATGTGCCATACATGCTTTGCACAAGCCTTTCATAAACTTACCCACTGTGTTATTACGTAAAAAAGCGCATACTTGAATTGACAGAATAAGTGGAAAGGTAATTATAGCCTGACTGACCACATTTCTGTAAATCAATTTCTAATGCCTCCATGAACTGTACTGGTTTCTAAAGCGTTTCTCATTCTAATAGAGTTTCTGACACATGCAGTTTCACATCATTCTTTGCCAATAAAGAAATTAGTTTGGAAATCTTATTAGTAGGAGGCAATAAGAAACTCCTAAATAGTGAGTATGCAAATAAATTTCCTATCCATATCGTCGTTACTGAAAACCTGAATTCCAGAGAACGATTGAAGCACAAAGGCCGCTCTCTAGAACGCGGACTGGCAATATAATTTAACCCATGTGAAATCCTGGAAGGTTTGCTTCCCAATCTCCACCCAGAATGTTTCCCATTCCCAAGGCAGGTATGCGAGGGGGGGAAAAAAAATCCTGGACAAACAATATTCGATAAGCGTAAAACTCCAGGGCCGAATATTAATCGATTAGCTAATCAAGCCAATATAAACTCTACGGAATCTTCAATGCAAACATTTAAAAGGCCTGGACGAGTACAAATAAAGTGAACCAGATCAGCCGGAATGTACACATGCGGGCCACGGCCTCCATTTACCCTGCCTGTGCAGTCAAACAAGATTGCTTCGTCACGAACCAAGTTGTAGGGGGAGACCTCATACACCAGTGGTCCTCAAAGGGGGCCATAAAATATGTTTGGGGGAGGGGGGGATGAGCCACAAGAAACAACAGGGCCCTAAATGGCCACACAAATTTGAGGTACCGATTTAGGTGCTTAAGTTGTAATCATCGTCATTTGCAAAGATAGTTTGTATAATCTAAGGATTATGAAGGTTTTCGAGAATAAGAGAGGTTCCTGAATGGATTCTAAAGGTTTTGGAGTACCGAAATCCGTCAACGGTGATACTTTTTTTCTGGGGGGGGGGGGGGTACAAGTGTAGATAAGGTCTGGAAATGGTTGAGGCCAAAACGTTTAGAGAAACTTTCCTAAACCATCGTAACGGTAGGTACATGTAAGGTATATGAAGAATAGTAATTCTATAGTCCATATATTCCATCTTATTCAGGGAAGAATATCTTTACTATTCTGAATTATACGGAGACACATGAAGACTGGGAGAGTTCTATTTTCTCCAATCTAACCTTAAGTCAAAATAAGAGGACAGCGGGGAGGAATACGACCAAAGCAGGTAAAAAACATTCTTCGAAATCAACAGGACCTATGAAATCCTTCACATAATCTTATGAAAAAATAAAATTTATGGTCTCGCCTACACAAAATCACTGTAAGCAGATGCCAAATATTCTTGCCGGTTGACCACTGCTTTACAAAATTCTGTAGTCATCCATTTATCATCCTAAATTGGCCCTAGTTCATCTTCCATAATGAAATCCTTTCTCTGATTTGGTTTTACAATATTCCACCCAAGCAATAACAGGTTCCAGTGTTTTTTAAGGCAATGAAATCAGTGGGTCACGTCCACTGACATCATGCAGTCCCAATACGTTTCTCCTCAACAGTCAAAAGTGATAACATAATTTGATAAAAGTTTCTTCCCAGTAGACAGACCAAGAATTTCAAAGACACATAAGTGGCTGCTCCTGAAAGGTTAGTAAGAGAGAAATTGTGAACCTTGATCTATCATAATACAGGCTGCTACCATGTGGTCATAGGCTGCCTCAATGCGCTACATAAATGCTGTAATGCATGTGGACCTCCATGGAAGCAACAGGGCGGCCTGTAGCCCAAGGAGGCCCTGAAGCCAGCTAACAACTCAGCCTATATTGTACCTATACACGGCCACATCAACACTTAGGAATCTCAAACTATACATAACTATAGAAGCTTATCGCCCCTAATTAGGTTACAGTTGCTAGTCATATGTAACTTACCAAACAACAACCTAATGTACATTACTTTTGTATCGTCGCTGTTGGATGATAAACTCATTTACTGAATCTCATAAAATTGCATGTAAACTTAATACGACTCACTTCCTTCAGGAAATATAAGTATCTTTTTTAATAAGTATTTTTCTTTTTTGTCATGAGACCTTTGAAAGCTAACAGGTGATCAAAATTTTTAAATGACGGGTAAGAGATGCCGCCCAAAGGTATGGACAAGTGAGGCAAGTTGCCCTGAACTTCCCTCAAACAGACCCCGCCTGAGTCATTTGCCCTACAGCCACCATTGGCTCTGAGCGTTTCCTGAGACTGCTTTACAAATGCTGTTTGTGATTACTAATTGTGTGTTACAGGGTGCAAGTTTTACACTTGTGGAGCCCCATCTTTTATCCTTTTATATGTACCATATCTTTTACATGTGTATACCCCACGTACATACACCAACCCATACCAGGTACCCACTTATCGACATTCGACACGCCCAAGGAGAGGATGAACCTTTCGGTTGGTCAGCGCAAACTGCAGTGCCAGGATTGAACCCAAACGCGCCCAAGCGATAACAGGGGATCAAGAAAGCCCATACCAATGCTGAAAACTAATAATAAAAAAAAATCCTGCTTTGTGGTACCTCACCACGTTTTAGTTCGGCTTGGTTCACATATCCATAACGACCATTTAGCTTTTGGTAACACTGGTCCGACAGGTCCGGGAACAGAGATGCAAAACCTAAATCCGCTAAACACAAGTCATTAGCATATTACTATGCACGTTACAAAGTAATCATTTAAGGTTATATCCACACTCAGGCGTTGCCATCTAATTTACCTAGCCCTCCTTAACTCCTATATATATATATATATATATATGTTTTTTTTTTTTTTTTTTGCTTTGTCGCTGTCTCCCGCGTTTGCGAGGTAGCGCAAGGAAACAGACGAAAGAAATGGCCCAACCCACCCCCATACACATGTATATACATACGTCCACACACGCAAATATACATACCTACACAGCTTTCCATGGTTTACCCCAGACGCTTCACATGCCTTGATTCAATCCACTGACAGCACGTCAACCCCGGTATACCACATCGCTCCAATTCACTCTATTCCTTGCCCTCCTTTCACCCTCCTGCATGTTCAGGCCCCGATCACACAAAATCTTTTTCACTCCATCTTTCCACCTCCAATTTGGTCTCCCTCTTCTCCTCGTTCCCTCCACCTCCGACACATATATCCTCTTGGTCAATCTTTCCTCACTCATTCTCTCCATGTGCCCAAACCATTTCAAAACACCCTCTTCTGCTCTCTCAACCACGCTCTTTTTATTTCCACACATCTCTCTTACCCTTACGTTACTTACTCGATCAAACCACCTCACACCACACATTGTCCTCAAACATCTCATTTCCAGCACATCCATCCTCCTGCGCACAACTCTATCCATAGCCCACGCCTCGCAACCATACAACATTGTTGGAACCACTATTCCTTCAAACATACCCATTTTTGCTTTCCGAGATAATGTTCTCGACTTCCACACATTCTTCAAGGCTCCCAGAATTTTCGCCCCCTCCCCCACCCTATGATCCACTTCCGCTTCCATGGTTCCATCCGCTGCCAGATCCACTCCCAGATATCTAAAACACTTCACTTCCTCCAGTTTTTCTCCATTCAAACTCACCTCCCAATTGACTTGACCCTCAATCCTACTGTACTTAATAACCTTGCTCTTATTCACATTTACTCTTAACTTTCTTCTTTCACACACTTTACCAAACTCAGTCACCAGCTTCTGCAGTTTCTCACATGAATCAGCCACCAGCGCTGTATCATCAGCAAACAACAACTGACTCACTTCCCAAGCTCTCTCATCCCCAACAGACTTCATACCTGCCCCTCTTTCCAAAACTCTTGCATTCACCTCCCTAACAACCCCATCCATAAACAAATTAAACAACCATGGAGACATCACACACCCCTGCCGCAAACCTACATTCACTGAGAACCAATCACTTTCCTCTCTTCCTACACGTACACATGCCTTACATCCTCGATAAAAACTTTTCACTGCTTCTAACAACTTGCCTCCCACACCATATATTCTTAATACCTTCCACAGAGCATCTCTATCAACTCTATCATATGCCTTCTCCAGATCCATAAATGCTACATACAAATCCACTTGCTTTTCTAAGTATTTCTCACATACATTCTTCAAAGCAAACACCTGATCCACACATCCTCTACCACTTCTGAAACCACACTGCTCTTCCCCAATCTGATGCTCTGTACATGCCTTCACCCTCTCAATCAATACCCTCCCATATAATTTACCAGGAATACTCAACAAACTTATACCTCTGTAATTTGAGCACTCACTCTTATCCCCTTTGCCTTTGTACAATGGCACTATGCACGCATTCCGCCAATCCTCAGGCACCTCGCCATGAGTCATACATACATTAAATAACCTTACCAACCAGTCAACAATACAGTCACCCCCTTTTTTAATATATATATACACATGCAAATTAATCGTATTTGGGACTGTATAATTATGCTAAACACCACTCACCTGCCAGACGATGGTTACGGGAAATAAGTTTTTTCTCAAGCCAACGTTCTTTACGCAGCCACTCGTCTAGATTAGCATTAATGTCTAGAGCTTGTCGTTGCCCAATTTTCTGCCGACACTCATTTTTAATTTCAAGATTTTTATTTTTGCGCAAAGGCAAAGTTGCTGCAGTGTGATACCAAGAATTTATAGCGTCTTCGTGAGCACTGCTGTTTTCAGCTTGGATTCGTTGTGCAGATTCCCTTAAGTATGTGACGCCTGGACACACTTCAGCAGAACAGTCTTCAGCAACACCTTCGCTCTCGCTGTTGTCGCTACTGCTGCTAGTACTAGTACTGTAACTCGTCCGGGTGTCTGGTGTTTCCGGTATAGATCTCGGGTAATCTTGGCATATGTTGGGCCTACACTCTGCTTCTTCCGCAGGTGTAAGATGGACCGATGGCAACCCAATGGCCCCATCTTCCTTAATGTGCTGGGTACTGTCTTTGGCCTTCTTACGCCTCCACGGGAGGTCTATACTTATGGAGTTACTCCGAGGTTTGGACGCTACTCTGACTAAGTTCTGGTAAAGATGGTCCAGATCGAAAGAACGAGTATGTGATAACTTTAAACTCCTTGGTTTCAGTGCTCGTTGTTTGACCGGTGGAGACGTAACGTTCTGACCTTTCTTCTCATGAGTGGTCTCGGGCAGAGTTGTTGAATTATTCTTGCAAGATGTCAAAGCAGAGGGTGGTAACTTTGGTGATGCAGGACAAGATGAGTAGGCCCGAGCCAGCTGCTGATGCTGGTTTTTTAAGTGTCCTCGGGGAAGAGAGGCCCCGCGACTGTGGCCTGTGGGTAACGGTGGAGGTAGATTATAATAAACATTAGCATCCGTCAAGAAATCCACATCGAAGGCTTCACCTGTGGAGTCTGGCCTTGCACTGCCCGTGTTCATGTAAGTGTGAAACACATCTTCCTTTAGCTGACCTGGGGAAGCTCCTGACATGTTCATTCTGAAGCTTACTGCTTATGATAATTAAAGACCCATACTGAAAATACACTTGAAAACAGCAATGTTTATGGTCTCTCGCAGATAATGTCAATCTTTTTTACCTAACTTCATTTTCTGTAGTCATATGTTTCTCTTTAACGTATTTACAAGTCACGTAGATTATACACAACGGTAAATGCCAAACTTCAAAAGCCGATAATAGTCAAATACAAGAAGATCGATGTCCGCACGCGCACTTCAACTCAAGAGAAACACGTTGTTGAATACCTCGACTTGGTGGTACACGTGCTACTGACCCTCCCTAGGTCTGCTTTGTGTGAATCACTTGCCTTCCCGCCCCTCCCCCTAGTTTCCCAGATGCCCGCCGAGGTGCCAACCACTAAATTTTCACGGTGGTGTTTATGTTTGAGCATGTAAAGATTATTAATACACTTGTAAATATATTTGAGCGTTTGTTTATTTTATAACTTAAAGTCGAAAAGGGTGAATGTCAATGTCATGAGTTAATAAAAATGTTGATAGTTATCGTAAACATGGGTGCGCTCTCTGAGAATAAGTAGAAGGTTGTAGGCGTGCCAGAAATCAGTGTTGTCGTTTAACGTGCATTTTTTTTTTTTTTCCAAAACGCGTCAAAAGAAATTCCTTCCTGAAACTCTTTATTCAAATCAGAGTAAGAATTTCCTGTGCGTTTCCAATCATCGTGACATTTTCAGGCATGCGGAGCACGTTTCGATATTTTTTGTTCCATTTTATGGGGTAGTGTTTTGAAGCTAGTTCAACATTAAGCCTTTAGGCTTAGGTTCAACAAATGCAGCATTGATTTGATATTTGGTAATCTCCTAGTGTCATTACTATTTTTCATATAGGCAAAATTTTCATTTTCAAGGATGTATTGGGTTCCTTTAAAACACTTAACTTTTTTGGTCAAGTATACAAATGTATTTTTTCATGTTTTTTTCTGAATTGTGGGACAACAGAAAACTTTCTATGTATTATAAAGCCAATCTAGCAAATAGACAACAAAATGAGACACCTCCTTCCTTCCGATTTTCCTTCAATCAAATGTTCTTTAGGAGTATCTGAAAAATTATGTATTATCCCGGCCTCTTAATATACATGTGTGTGTGTGTGTGCGTGTGTGTGTGAGTGTGTAGAAAGAGAAAGTTATTTGAAAGGGCAAAACTGGAAATGTTTGAAGAACTGCACCTTTTTGCATTATAGTCAAACAGCTTTTCGGTGATTTATGACAAAGTTCAGAGTTCTGAAACAATGTTACAGTGTTCGAAACATTGATAGAATACATCATCATAACTAAGTGAAACAAAATACAAAATAGTCAGACAAATGACATTCCTAATGATAATGCCTCACAATTCATGCGTCAATACGACAGATATTTCAATGAATACCATTAGTACGACAATTATGGAATATGGAATGACATAGTACTCGTATGCCATTAGTCCATAGACGGTACCTTCAGTTGTCATATACCACAAGATGGTTGTTATAGCAAAGTATGTACACTATGTAATGAAATATGTACTCCTGTATGTGTAATGGGTACGGTATGTTGTGTTTAGAGGATATCCCAGTATTACCTTACCAAATTTCCTACACTGTACTTAAGTAATGCATAATTACGATAACATATGAATGAAAATTACCATTCATAACACCGGTAACAACAATGGCATCATTACATGTGTGGAATGTAATTGATGAAATATTTATGGTAATTTTATTATATTGTGTTTGATTGTCTTTGATGTTTTACGTCTGTATTTTGTGGATTTGGTGTTGTTTAGTCTGCACATATGTCAAACTATTTTGTGGGAATGACAAACTATAATGATACGGTGATATAGTACATGACTGTGATGTTAAGGATGACCACTGTTTTTTTTATTTTTTCATTTTTTGCCTATCAATAATGTAAAATGGTGCAGTAGTCCCGACAATATTATATGGATGCGAGGCATAAGCTATATAGATAGGGTTGTGCGGAGGAGAGTGGATGTGTTAGAAATGAAATAGAGGAAAATGTGTGGTATGAATGGTTTGAATATGCAAGTAATGAAAGAAGAGAGATGTGTAGTAATGAAAAGAATATGGTTGAGAAAATAGGGTGTGCTGAAATTGTTTGAATGTATGGAGGGAATGAGTGGAGAAAGGTTGGCAAAATGGATATGTGAGTCAGAAGTGAAAGAAACAAGAAGAACGGGGAAACCAAATTGGTGATGGAAGGATAGAGTGGAAAAGATTTTAAGCGATCGGGGCCTGAACGTACAGGAGGGTGAAAGACGCGAACGGGTTAGAGTGAGCTGGATCGATGTGGTATGCTGTCGTCGACGTGCTTTCAAGGGATTGAACCAGGGCATGTGAAACGTCTGGGGTAAACCATGGAAAGATCTGTAGGGCCTGGATAGGGAGCTTTGGTTCCCGTGCATTACACAGGACAGCTCGAGAATGGATGTGAGCGGATTTGGCCAATATCTGTACCCGGCACTACCTCGCTAACACGGAAAACGGCGATCAAGTATCTAATTATATATGTATATATATATATATATATATATATATATATATATATATATATATATATATATATATATATATATATATATATATATATATATATATATATATATATATTCATGTGAGAAACTGCAGAAGCTGGTGACTGAGTTTGGTAAAGTATGTGAAAGAAGAAAGTTAAGAGTAGATGTGAATAAGAGAAAGGTTATTAGGTACAGTAGGGTTGAGGGTCAAGTCAATTGGGAGGTAAGTTTGAATGGAGAAAAACTGGAGGAAGTAAAGTGTTTTAGATATCTGGGAGTGGATCTGGCAATGGATGGAACCATGGAAGCGGAAGTGGATCATAGGGTGGGGGAGGGGGCGAAAATCCTGGGAGCCTTGAAGAATGTGTGGAAGTCCAGAACATTATCTCGGAAAAGGAAAAATGGGTATGTTTGAAGGAATAGTGGTTCCAACAATGTTGTATGGTTGCGAGGCGTGGGCTATGGATAGAGTTGTGCGCAGGAGGATGGATGTGCTGGAAATGAGATGTTTGAGGACAATGTGTGGTGTGAGGTGGTTTGATCGAGTAAGTAACGTAAGGGTAAGAGAGATGTGTGGAAATAAAAAGAGCGTGGTTGAGAGAGCAGAAGAGGGTGTTTTGAAATGGTTTGGGCACATGGAGAGAATGAGTGAGGAAAGATTAACCAAGAAGATATATGTGTCGGAGGTGGAGGGAACGAGGAGAAGTGGGAGACCAAACTGGAGGTGGAAAGATGGAGTGAAAAAGATTTTGTGTGATCGGGGCCTGAACACGCAGGAGGGTGAAAGGGGGGCAAGGAATAGAGTGAATTGGATCGATGTGGCATAACGGGGTTGACGTGCTGTCAGTGGATTGAATCAGGGCATGTGAAGCGTTTGGGGTAAACCATGGAAAGCTGTGTAGGTATGTATATTTGCGTGTGTGGACGTATGTATATACATGTGTATGGGGGTGGGCTGGGCCATTTCTTTCGTCTGTTTCCTTGCGCTACCTCGCAAACGCGGGAGACAGCGGCAAAAAAAAAAAAAAAAAAAAAAAAAATATATATATATATATATATATATATATATATATATATATATATATATATATATATATATATATATATATATATATATCCCTGAGGATAGGAGAGAAAGAATACTGTTCACGCATTCCCCGCATGTCGTAGACGGCGACTAAAGGGGACAGGAGGAGCGGGAGGCTAGAAACTCTCCCCTCCTTGTATTTTAACTTTCTAAAAGGGGAAACAAAAGGAGTTATGCAGGGAGTGCTCATCCTCCTCAAAGGCTCAGATTGGGGTGTTTAGATGTAAGCAAGATGAGAAAAAAGGAGAGATATGTAGTATGTTCGAGGAAAGGAACCTGTATGTTTTGGCTCTGAGTGAAACGAAGCTCAGGGGTAAAGGGGAAGAGTGGTTTGGGAATGTCTTGGGAGTAAAGTCAGGGGTTGGTGAGAGGGCAAGAGCAAAGGAAGGAGTGGCACTACTCCTGAAGTAGGAGTTGTGGGAATATGACACAGTGTAACAAAGTTAACTCTAGATTGATAAGCGTAAAACTGAAAATGGATGGAGAGAGATGGGTGATTATTGGTGCTTATGCACCTGGGCACGAGAAAAAAGATCATGAGAGGCAAGTGTTTTGGGGGCAGCTGAGTGAATGTGTTAGCAGCTTTGATGCACGAGACCGGGTAATAGTGATGGGTGATTTGAATGCAAAGGTGAGTAATGTGACAGTTGAAGGTATAATTGGTGTACATGGGGTGTTCAGTGTTAAGAATGGAAATGGTGAAGAGCTTGTAGATTCGTGTGCTGAAAAATACTGGTGATGAATACCTGGTTTAAAAAGAGAGATATAGATAAGTATACGTATGTAAGTAGGAGAGATGGCCAGAGAGCGTTATTGGACTACGTGTTAATTGACAAGCGATTGAAAGAGAGACTTTTGGATGTTAATGTGCTGAGAGGGGCAACTGGAGGAATGCCTGATCATTATCTTGCGGAGGCGAAGGTGAGGATTTGTAGAGGTTTTCAGAAAAGAAGAAAGAATGTTGGGGTGAAGAGAGTGGTGAGAGTAAGTGAACTTGTAAAGGAGACTTGTGTGAGGAAGTACCAGGAGAGATTGAGTGCAGAATGGAAAAAGGTGAGAGCAAATGACGTAAGGGGAGTGGGGGAGGAATGGGATGTATTTAGGGAAGCGGTGATGGTTTGCGCAAATGATGCTTGTGGTATGAGAAAGATGGAAGGCGGGCAGATTAGAAAAGGCAGTGAGTGGTTGAATGAAGAAGTAAGATTATTCGTGAAAAAGAAGAGAGAGGTGTTTGGACGATTTTTGTAGGGAAGCAGTACAAATGAGTGAGAGGTGTATAAAAGAAAGAGGCAGTAGGTCAAGAGAAAGGTGCAAGAGGTGATGAAGAGGGCAAATGAGAGTTGGGGTGAGATAGTGTCATTAAATTTTAGGGAGAATAAAGATATGTTTTGGAAGGGGATAAATAAAGTGCGTAAGACAAGAGAACAAATGGGAAAATCGGTGAAGTGAAAAGGAGATGGAGTGAGTATTTTGAAGGTTTGCTGAATGTGTTTGATGATGAAGTGCAGTGAAAAGGAGATGGAGTGAGTACTTTGAAGGTTTCTTGAATGTGTTTGATGATAGAGTGGCAGATATAGGGTTTTTTGGTCGAGGTGGTGTGCGAAGTGAGAAGGTCAGAAAAATAGTTTGGTAAACAGAGACGAGGTAGTGAAAACTTTGCGGAAGATGAAAGCCGGCAAGGCGGCGGGTTTGGATGGTGTTGCAGTGGAATCTATTAAAAACGGGGTGACTATTTTGTTGACTGGTTGGTAAGGATATTCAGTGCATGTATGGTTCATGGTGAAGTGCCTGAGGAATGGCGTAATGCATACATAGTGCCACTGTGCAAAGGCAAAGGGAATAAAGGTGAGTGTTCAAATTACATATATACACATATATCCTCTTGGTCAATCTTTCCTCACTCATTCTCTCCATGCGACCAAACCATTTCAAAACACCCTCTTCTGCTCTCTCAACACACTCTTTTTATTAACACACATCTCTCTTACCCTATTATTATTTACTCGATCAATCCACCTGACACCACATATTGTCCTCAAACATCTCATTTCCAGCACATCCACCCTCCCCCGCACAACTCTATCCATAGCCCACGCCTCGCAACCATATAATATTGTTGGAACCACTATTCCTTAAAAAAAATACCCATTTTCGCTTTCCGAGATAAGGTTCTCGACTTCCACACATTCTTCAACGCTCCCAGAACTTTCGCCTCCTCCCCCACCCTATAATTCACTTTCGCTTCCATGGTTCCATCCGCTGCCAAATCCACTCCCAGATATCTAAAACACTTTACTTCCTCCAGTTTTTCTCCATTCAAACTTACCTCCCAATTGAATTGTCCCTCAACCCTACTGTACCTAATAACCTTGCTCTTATTCACATTTACTCTTAGCTTTCTTCTTTCACACACTTTACCAGACTCAGTCACCAGCTTCTGCAGTTTCTCACATGAATCAGCCACCAGCGCTGTATCATCAGCAGACAACAACTGACTCACTTTCCAAGCTCTCTCATCCACAACAAACTGCATACTTGACCCTCTTTCCAAAAATCTTGCATTCACCTCCCTAACGACCCCATCCATAAACAAATCAAACAACCATGGAGACATCACTCACCCCTGCCGCAAACTTACATTCACTGAGAACCAATCACTTTCCTCTCTTCCTACACGTACACATGTCTTACATCCTCGATAGAAACTTTTCACTGCTTGTAACAACTTGCCACCCACACCATATATTCTTAATACCTTCCACAGAGCATCTCTATCAACTCTATCATATGCCTTCTCCGGATCCATAAAGGCTACATACAAATCCATTTGCTTTCCTAAGTATTTCTCACATACATTCTTCAAAGCAAACACCTGATCCACACATCCTCTACCACTTCTGAAACCACGCTGCTCTTCCCCAATCTGATGCCCTGTACATGCCTTCACCCTCTCAATCAATACCCTCCCATATAATTTCCCAGGAATGCTCAACAAACTTATACCTCTGTAATTTGAGCACTCACCTTTATTCCCTTTGCCTTTGAAGAATGGCAGTGTGCATGCATTCCGCCAATCCTCAGGCACCTCACCATGAGCCATACATACATTAAATAACCTTACCAACCAGTCAACAATACAGTCACCCCCTTTTTTAATAAATTCCACTGCAATACCATCCAAACCCGCTGCCTTGCCGGCTTTCATCTTCCGCAAAGCTTTTACTACCTCTTCTCTGTTTACCAAATCATTTTCCCTAACCCTGGGGATAGGGGAGAAAGAATACTTCCCAAGCATTCCTCACGTGTCGTAGAAGGCGACCAAAGGGGACGGGAGCGGGGGGCTGGAAACCCTCCCCTCCTTGTATTTTAACTTTCTAAAAGGGGAAACATAAGAAGGAGTCATGCGGGGAGTGCTCATCCTCCTCGAAGGCTCAGATTGGAGTGTCTAAGTGTGTGTGGATGTAACCAAGATGAGAAAAAAGGAGAGATAGGTAGTATGTTTGAGGAAAGGAACCTGGATGTTTTGGCTCTGAGTGAAACGAAGCCCAAGGGTAAAGGGGAAGAGTGGTTTGGGAATGTCTTGCGAATAAAGTCAGGGGTTAGTGAGAGGACAAGAGCAAGGGAAAGAGTAGCACTACTCCTGAAACAGGAGTGGTGGGAGTATGTGATTGAGTAAACTCTAGATTGATATGGGTAAAACTGAAAGTGGATGGAGAGAGATGGGTGATTATTGGTGCTTATGCACCTGGGCATGAGAAAAAAGATCCTGAGATGCAAGTGTTTTGGGAACAGCTGAGTGAGTGTGTTAGTAGTTTTGATGCACGAGACCGGGTTACAGTGACAGGTGATTTGATTGCAAAAGTGAGTAATGTGGCAGTTGAGAAAATAATTGGTGTGCATGGGGTGTTAAGTGTTGTAAATGGAAATGGTGAAGAGCTTGTAGATTTATGTGCTGAAAAGGACTGGTGATTGGGAATACCTGGTTTAAAAAGAGAGATATACATAAGTATACGTATGGAAGTAGGAGAGATGGCCAGAGAGCGTTATTGGATTACTTGTTAATTGATAGGCGCGCGAAAGAGAGACTTTTGGATGCTAATGTGCTGAGAGGTGCAACTGGAGGGCTGTCTGATCATTATCTTGTGGAGGCGAAGGTGAAGATTTGTAGAGGTTTTCAGAAAAGAAGAGAGAATGTTGCAGTGAAAAGAGTAGTGAGAGTAAGTGAGCTTGGGAAGGAGACTTGTATGAGGAAGTACCAGGAGAGACTGAGTACAGAATGGAAAAAGGTGAGAACAAAGGAGGTAAGGAGATTGGTGGAGGAATGGGATGTATTTAGGGAAGCAGTGATGGCTTGCGCAAAAGATGCTTGTGGCATGAGAAGCGTGGGAGGTGGGCAGATTAGAAAGCGTAGTGAGTGGTGGGATGAAGAAGTAAGATTAATAGTGAAAGAGAAGAGAGAGGCATTTGGACGATTTTTGCAGGGAAATAATGCAAATGAGTGGGAGATGTATAAAAGAAAGAGACAGGAGGTCAAGAGAAAGGTGCAAGAGGTGAAAAAGAGGGCAAATGAGAGTTGGGGTGAGAGAGTATCATTAAATTTTAGGGAGAATAAAAAGATGTTCTGGAAGGAGGTAAATAAAGTGCGTAAGACAAGGGAGCAAATGGGAACTTCAGTGAAGGGCGCAAATGGGGAGGTGATAACAAGTAGTGGTGATGTGAGAAGGAGATGGAGTGAGTATTTTGAAGGTTTGTTGAATGTGTTTGATGATAGAGTGGCAGATATAGGGTGTTTTGGTCGAGGTGGTGTGCAAAGTGAGAGGGTTAGGGAAGATGATTTGGTAAACAGAGAAGAGGTAGTAAAAGCTTTGCGGAAGATGAAAGCTGGCAAGGCAGCGGGTTTGGATGGTATTGCAGTGGAATTTATTAAAAAAGGGGGTGACTGTATTACTGACTGGTTGGTAAGGTTATTTAATGTATGTATAACTCATGGTGAGGTGCCTGAGGATTGGCGGAATGCGTGCATAGTGCCATTGTACAAAGGCAAAGGGGATAAGAGTGAGTGCTCAAATTACAGAGGTATAAGTTTGTTGAGCATTCCTGGGAAATTATATGGGAGGGTATTGATTGAGAGGGTGAAAGCATGTACAGAGCATCAGATTGGGGAAGAGCAGTGTGGTTTCAGAAGTGGCAGAGGATGTGTGGATCAGGTGTTTGCTTTGAAGAATGTATGTGAGAAATACTTAGAAAAGCAAATGGATTTGTATGTAGCATTTATGGATCTGGAGAAGGCATATGATAGAGTTGATAGAGATGCTCTGTGGAAGGTATTAAGAATATATGGTGTGGGAGGCAAGTTGTTAGAAGCAGTGAAAAGTTTTTATCGAGGATGTAAGGCATGTGTACGTGTAGGGAGAGAGGAAAGTGATTGGTTCTCAGTGAATGTAGGTTTGCGGCAAGGGTGTGTGATGTCTCCATGGTTGTTTAATTTGTTTATGGATGGGGTTGTTAGGGAGGTGAATGCAAGAGTTTTGGAAAGAGGGGCAAGTATTAAGTCTGTTGTGGATGAGAGAGCTTGGAAAGTGAGTCAGTTGTTGTTCGCTGATGATACAGCGCTGGTGGCTGATTCATGTGAGAAACTGCAGAAGCTGGTGACTGAGTTTGGTAAAGTGTGTGAAAGAAGAAAGTTGAGAGTAAATGTGAATAAGAACAAGGTTATTAGGTACAGTAGGGTTGAGGGTCAAGTCAATTGGGAGGTAAGTTTGAATGGAGAAAAACTGGAGGAAGTAAAGTGTTTTAGATATCTGGGAGTGGATCTGGTAGCGGATGGAACCATGGAAGCGGAAGTGGATCGTAGGGTGTGGGAGGGGGTGAAAATCCTGGGAGCCTTGAAGAATGTGTGGAAGTCGAGAACATTATCTCGGAAAGCAAAAATGGGTATGTTTGAAGGAATAGTGGTTCCAACAATGTTGTATGGTTGCGAGGCGTGGGTTATGGATAGAGTTGTGCGCAGGAGGATGGATGTGCTGGAAATGAGATGTTTTAGGACAATGTGTGGTGTGAGGTGGTTTCATCGAGTACGTAACGTAAGGGTACGAGAGATGTGTGGAAATAAAAAGAGCGTGGTTGAGAGAGCAGAAGAGGGTGTTTTGAAATGGTTTGGGCACATGGAGAGAATGAGTGAGGAAAGATTGACCAAGAGGATATATGTGTCGGAGGTGGAGAGAACGAGAAGTGGGAGACCAAATTAGAGGTGGAAAGATGGAGTGAAAAAGATTTTGTTTGATCGGGGCCTGAACATGCAGGAGGGTGAAAGGAGGGCAAGGAATAGAGTGAATTGGATCGATGTGGTATACCGGGGTTGACGTGCTGTCAGTGGATTGAATCAGGGCATGTGAAGCGTCTGGGGTAAACCATGGAAAGCTGTGTAGTTATGTATATTTGCGTGTGTGGACGTATGTATATACATGTATATGGGGGTGGGTTTTGCCATTTCTTTCGTCTGTTTTCTTGCGCTACCTCGCAAACGTGGGAGACAGCGACAGAGAAAAAAAAAAGAAATATATATATATATATATATATATATATATATATATATATATATATATATATATATATATATATATATATATATATATATAATTTCATTGATGGCTCTTTCTTTTTTGCACCCGAAATTCATGATTTCTTTTCCTTTTCTTTTGAGGTTATGGTCTACCTGCGCCAACCATTTCAACGGACAGGTTTGCCTTTCTTTGGTGAGTGAACTGCGGCATTTTGCAGACTCGTTTTCCCCTGTAGAAGCCCGTTACTCATTTGTCTAAACCTCTTGCATTCTTTCATAGTCTCTTTGGTTAGATTGTTGTAAGTGCGTAATGCACTAGCGTTTGACAGAGAGCATTTCCCTTGGGTCCCATTTTATACATTCATTTGAAACTAAAATCACGAAAGTCCCCATGTGCTCGGACTGTTTAGCATCCATACATGCTTTTACCTCTATGAGACTGTGCTCAGGGTACAGAGTACCTGAGACAGTGATCTCGGATTAGGTCTGCATTATCTGTGAAGAGATCTCGCGTATTATTTTCTGAAATTGGTTTCGCTATTTACTGACTAAAGAACTTGTTACACAATCATAATAGATACCTCATCTACATCTAGTCATCCGAACCATCTCTAGTGGGATTCTCGGCTTCAGTGGAGTGGCTTTGAATAACGTCAGCGTGCTCTTGTAGAAGGGCTGTGAAGCGACACACTACTACAGGGCTTCGGGAGGTCCTGTATTTGTGAAGGGATGTGTGGTTTTACAAGGCACTCTAGTCTAGGTGTGGGTAAAGAAATCTGGGTCTTAGGCAGTATATCTATGTGCTCCTCACACTAGATAGCTGTCATCAGTAAGTAAAAAGTAATTTAGCTTAGGATCCCACACGAACTGTGCTTGGGGCATGGGAGTCCGTCAAATTCAGTAGAACGAGCCTTCATGTTGATGCAGATACAGGGAAAAGGGATGTGGGTTCCTTATAATGGGGGTCTATAGGTTTAACATCCTAGAGGTGTATATTCTTATTGCAAGTAATAATGAATATGAAAGCAAATGAAGACAGATATATTGGCTATTTTCTCATTTTCCAGGGGGTATGGAGGGAATTCAACACCCCATTCTATTAAACACCAACTTTGGACAAAGAAAGGCGTTGCAAGACGATACCTTACTAAAGTTGCAAATACATTATTCTGATGGATAACGATGTCGTAACTTAGGTAGGTTAACGTGACTTACGTTGTATAGGTTAGGTTTAATTTTCCGTTTTATTACACAGTAGAATCGTTTTTCATTTGGATCCTTCTCCGTATGTCGGCTTTCTTATTATTTTCGGTTGATTAATAAGATTATTTAGTTATTGTTAGAAACACCATTTACTAAGTGTAGTGAAAAATAATTCTTTTTACCTAGAAGTTATGCTGTCAAGTCGGCATTATGCTTACATTGTGTATTTGCATTTCTGTTTCATCACTCGATATCTCGACTGTATCCACCAGAGTAAGTTTTGCATATATCGAAATCCTATATATAATATTTGATGAGAAAAAAAAAAAATCTTAATTTCTCTAGGTTCAGAGATATTGTCATCAGTTTCTAAATATAATTATCAATTATCATTTTTCGCTTTAATAGTGATCGTCGTTGCCCTTTTACCTGTCACCATCTTAAAACGCAGCGAAAGAGTAATGGGAAAATAATCAAAGTAATCAACCTTAGTTAACTCCCTAAAATAGGATTCTGCTTCCAAACACCGTGACCCCGGTCTACCTTATGTGTAACTCAACCTTACATTAACATAACTTAGAGGTGAATAGTGTTCCGAGTAAATCCAAACATAAAGTGGTACATATGAAAAAAGAGAATTTCTAACAATAGCAATTAAACCACCAGTGCCGGTAACTTTTTCGAATTTGTCGGCATAATAATTGCTACGTTCTCTTTTCCTTATTTCTATTAACAAGAATGCGCCATAAACTATGAGCTTTATCAATAGAATAAATTATCTTTTATCCTGTTTATAGTTTAATTCAATTGAACTATATGAGACAGCAGTATCCCGCTTTAATATCAGGATATCCTGTAGGGTTAGATAGACTCATATCGGTGCATTGGTTTAATTCTTTATTCTAAATAACGTGCGTGTGAACCAAAAAAAAGAGTGTTAAAAAAGCTTATTGTAATATGTTACATATTTTATGGTATTAAAAAGAATTTTTCTTTGACTCTTAATCTAATGACATATTACGTTCTATGATGGGATACTTTAGAAAATGATAACCTTCCAGACAAACCAAAACAAACATGGCTCGGCGTGGTAAAGTTGAAGTGACCGTAGAGGAGAAACAAAATGAAGTCAGTTATCTACAACCAGAAATTCTTCCAGTGCAAGTAATGGTGGATGTACTTAAAGAGGTGTGCTATAATTCTGTACCTGTGTATACTACGGTAAAGAATGCTGAAAAGCTGAGGTAGAACTGGTGCTTGCATTTCAAATCTTAGTTCAGGACGTGTAGGTTTAATGTTAGAGAAGATCTTAAAGTCAAAATATTCTCCGATTTTACGTTATTTTGGTAAGGGAGAAGGAAGAAAGAGAAAAAGATGTCCCACATACAAGAGACTTGTATTTTGTCATTGTCTTTAAGTAATAAAGGTTCGTGCAAGAGGCCGTTGTAGAAAGCTCGAGTATACTGATGTGTGAGTTTAATTGTATTAGTCCTGAAATATTTATGTCGACTCAGATTTCTAGCCCCATTGCTGACTTGTACAGATCTGTTGTGTCTATCAGGTAAAGTTTGCAAAAACTTGAAGCTGATTTGACAGTACGTTGTTGATGCTTGGACTATTTTTTAAGGATAAAGGTACCACATAGAGTTTATGTTATTTATTTTGTATAGGTAGTTCTGTATATGAAGACACTTTTCATGTTTGAACATGGATTCTGTCATTTACCATTCCAAATACACATCAAAATTATCATTACATATTTAGTGATTTCATTTTGCATTGGAGCATGGTATAGAGCAATACATTTATTGTTAATATTAGTTCAGGAGGTACTGATGAGGATTATGAGTATCATAAAAAATGGAGTTGATTAATGTAACTAGTGTAATTCTTCCTATAAAGTGGTGGTATATATGAAAAGGTATGCACTTGCCCTTGTCGATAGTCTTAAATGAAAGTTGTCAAAATTGATTCCTTTCACTTTGTAGAGTTGATATTGAATTTATGATGTAACACATCCCAATTCACCAATTTAAGTGCTCATAATGTGGGCAGACTTATTAGTTACATGCAGACAACTGAAATCACATTTCAATTTGTTTGGAGTCTGTAAAGCTTTATTTTGTATTGAAAGATGATATTTAGCTGTATAAAGAGTGATACAACAGCAGGAAAATTGAGGAACATACTTTATGGTTGGGTGGACCATAAATGTGTTATCACCATGGAATTAGAGGTTTATCATATTTAAAGGGGTGTTAGCACTGCACTAAGAACACTTAATAATTGTCAGTAAGGTCATGTTCCAAAATAAAGGAAACTAAGACCTCATAGTTTTTAAATAGTTATGAAAGTTTTATAGTAGTATAATCACAGCCTCGAAACAATTCATCTGTGAGAAGAAGCCAGAAAAGATGTGGAATATTAAGTCATTGATTATGCTAGTAGATTCAATGTAAATCACTGGAAAGTCATTATTTATCCATTGTGTCCCCCGTGGAACAGGGTTTTTAATACTACTCTTCAAAGAAATTCTTTACAAATTGCTTGTTTCTCCATTTAGGATTTTAAACAAAGTATCAGTAAGTGAAGGTGTCAAGAGTCAATTTAAAGTACAGGAAAATCTGTGGTATGTTCAGAGGTGTTTGATTTTGCCAAAGATACATTTTGATGATTATGTGCTGAGCTAGAGGAGGACTTCTAATAAAGAAGTAGTTTTGAAGAATAAGATTTCTGAAGATTTTTGAATAAGCAAAGCTTTAACTTATTTCTGCATTGCAAATTAGAATTTAGTTTGTGTAGTACAGAAGAATTTACCTAATTCTGCATTACAAAATCACTAACATAGGTTTAACATAGGTTACATCATTGCAGAAAATACATTGATATTGGTTGTAATAAAATTAAAGACATTTTTAGGGGATAAACTGATTCAGGGTATGGTGTGGTTATCAAGTGACACTGTTCCTGTTGAGAACAGCACCATTTAGTGGCAAAGCCAGACCTTTAGGAGGGAAAGTCATAATATATTGAGTACCGGTTGCTCTGACAGAAATGTTCTTGCTTGATCAGATAATGCTCTTTCTAATATTCTAACTATAATAGTGCTGAATTGTCATGGCATTACTCCTTGGTGAATTAATGTTGTTTCAGATAGACTGATATTGTTATAGAGTGGAATATCTTTTGCTTTATCCATATCTTTGATGCCTGTTCTGTCTAGAAATTCCCTAAAGGGGCTGGCCATGGCAAAGGGTGCTACATAGCTGGTGAACTCCAGTGCTGCTTCTTAGCCTTTAATGTCTTATTCTTCTAGTATCTCTTTGATACTTAATGTCAAGGTTCCAATTCAACAGTATTCATAATTTTATGGAAATTTACTATAATCTTTTGTTGATGTGTTTTGTTACAGCGTGGGATGAAATCTGCCACTTTACAACAGGTAGACAGAGCACAGATTATTGCCATGTTTTACAAACATGTAAGCCCAAAGCATCAGCGTGACTATCGAGATAATAGGAGAGGGAAGATATTGAAGAAGATTAGGCAAAGAAGAGAAATAAAAACAAAGGATGAAGACTGGAAAAAGTGAGTGAAGTATTTGTTTGGTGTCAAGATAAAACATTGTACAAACCTCATTAAGAATACATTTTGATTACAGGATAACAAGAAATAGAGTCTCCTCCCTTTGGCAGAACAGTATTTCTAATGTACTTGATTCACCTACCTGTAAATTGAATTATTGATGATAGATACTGTATATAGGCATACTAGAGTTATTGTTTCAAGGCTCATGTTATCTTGGAGCAGTTGATTATATATTTTTATTTGCTTTGTAAATTCTGGTTGAAGTTATGGATTAAAGAGATTGATTGGCAGTATGGGAAGTAAAAGAGATAATGAAGATATTATTTGTCAGGAAATCAGGCATGACTGTAGTTGAGTATAAAGGAACATTTTGTTTGATGAAATTTTGTATGTAATGTGAATTGCAGTATTATGACTAGGAATTAAGATGATAATGATGTACTTCATTATATACTTATTATAAGTGCTGGCACAATGTAAGGTTTAGGGAAGTCTTTCTGTTAACAGGGAATTTCCAGAATACTATTCAGCATTTTCCTGTTGTGAAATGAAATTTAAGCTAAAAGAAGCAATGATAGTTATTATTGAGTTTGTTGAAATAGGAATGGTGATTAGGAATACATGGTTTAAGAAATGATACATATATGGTACACATGGGTGAGTGGGGTTGGGGTCAGCAAGCATTATTGGATTGTGTGCTTATTGACAAGTGTGCACAGATGTTTTTGGATGTGAATATGCAGAAAGGGGCAGGAGTTGAAATGTTTGATCATTCCATGTTAGGGGTAAGGGTGAAATTTAGTGGTGGTTTTAGGGAAAGAGGAAATGATACAGAAATCTTTCTCGTTTCAAGGAGGCCAACATCTAAAAACCCTCTTATTTATGAAACGAGTTGTCTGATTTTTTTGGATTTATAGAAATAAGATGCTGTCAGGTGTGCCAATGAATAAATTTATTTCTGTTTGCAAAAGCTAGACCAATTATTGATTACTTTGTATATGTATATACAGCGCTGGTGGCTGATTCAGGTGAGAAAGTACAGAGGTTGGTGACTTTGAGTCTGGTAGATTGTGTGAAAGGAGAAAGTTGAGAGTAAATGTGAATAAGAGCAAGGTTATTAGGTTCAGTAGGGTTGAATGACAAGTTAATTAGGAGTTAAGATTGAATGGAGAAAAATTGGAGAAAATGAAGTGTTTTAGATATTTGGGAGTGGACTTAGCAGCGGGAGGAACCATGGAAGCAGATGTGAGACAGGGTGGGAGAGGGGGCGAAGGTTCTTGGAGCGTTGAAAAATGTGTGGAAGGTGAGAACGTTATCTTGGAGAGCAAAAATGTGTATGTTTGAAGGAATAGTGGTTCCCACAATGTTAAATGGTTGAGAGGCATGGGCTATAGATAGCATTTTACGGAGGAGGGTGGATGTGTTGGTTGTGAGGCATGGGCTATAGATAGCATTTTACGGAGGAGGGTGGATGTGTTGGAAATGAAATGTTTGAGGACAGTATGTGGTGTGAGGTGGTTTGATCGAGTAAGTAATGAAAGGGTAAAAGAGATGTGTAGTAATAAAAAGAGTGTGGTTGAGAGAGCAGAAGAAGGTGTATTGGAATGGTTTGGACACATGGAGAGAATGAGTAAGGAAAGATTGACAAAGAGGATATATGTGTTAGAGTTGGAGGGAAGAAGAAGCAGGAGACCAAGTTGGAGGTGGAAGGATGGAATGAAAATGATTTTGAGCGATTGGGACCTGAACATACAGGAAGGTGAAAGGTGTATGAGGAATAGGATGAATTGGAATGATGTGGTATACTGGGGTTGATATGCTGTTGATGGACTCAACCAGGGCATGTGAAGCATCTAGGGTAAACCATGGAAAGGTCTGTGGGGCCTGGTGTAGAAAGGGAACTATTGTTTCAGTACATTACACCTTACAGCTAGAGACTGGATGTGAATGAATGTGGCCTTTTTGTCTTTTCCTGGCGCTACCTTGCTGAAGTGGGTGGGGGGTGATGCTGTTTCCTGTGTGGCGGGGTGGGAACAAGAATGGAAGTAGGCGGCAAGTATAAATATGTACATGTGTATATATGTATATGTATGTATTGATTGAGAGGGTGAAGGCATATACAGAGCATCAGATTGGGGAAGAGCAGTGTGGTTTCAGAAGTGGTAGAGGATATGTGGATCAGGTGTTTGCTTTGAAGAATGTATGTGAGAAATACTTAGAAAAGCAAATGGATTTGTATGTAGCATTTATGGATCTGGAGAAGGCATATGATAGAGTTGATAGAGATGCTCTTTGGAAGGTATTAAGAATATATGGTATGGAAGGCAAGTTGTTAGAAGCAGTGAAGTTTTTATCGAGGATGTAAGGCATGTGTACGTGTAGGAAGAGAGGAAAGTGATTGGTTCTCAGTGAATGTAGATTTGCGGCAGGGGTGTATGATGTCTCCATGGTTGTTTAATTTGTTTATGGATGGGGTTGTTAGGGAGGTGAGTGCAAGAGTTCTGGAAAAAGGGGCAAGTATGCAGTCTGTTGGGGATGAGAGAGCTTGGGAAGTGAGTCAGTTGTTGTTCGCTGATGATACAGCGCTGGTGGCTGATTCATGTGAGAAACTGCAGAAGCTGGTGACTGAGTTTGGTAAAGTGTGTGAAAGAAGAAAGTTAAGAGTAAATGTGAATAAGAGCAAGGTTATTAGGTACAGTAGGGTTGAGGGTCAAGTCAGTTGGGAGGTAAGTTTGAATGGAGAAAAAGTGGAGGAAGTAAAGTGTTTTAGGTATCAGGGAGCAGATCTGGCAGCAGATGGAACCAAGGAAGCGGAAGTGAATCATAGGGTGGGGGAGGGAGCGAAAATCCTGGGAGCCTTGAAGAATGTGTGGAAGTCAAGAACATTATCTCGGAAAGCAAAAACGGGTATGTTTGAAGGAATAGTGGTTCCAACAATGTTGTATGGTTGCGAGGCGTGGGCTATGGATAGAGTTGTGCGGAGGAGGGTGGATGTGCTGGAAATGAGATGTTTGAGGACAATGTGTGGTGTGAGGTGGTTTGATCGAGTAAGTAACTTAAGGGTAAGAGAGATGTGTGGAAATAAAAAGAGCGTGGTTGAGAGAGCAGAAGAGGGTGTTTTGAAATGGTTTGGGCATATGGAGAGAATGAGTGAGGAAAGATTGACCAAGAGTATGTATGTGTCAGAGGTGGAGGGAACGAGGAGAAGTGGGAGACCAAATTGGAGGTGGAAAGATGGAGTGAAAAAGATTTTGAGTGATCGGGGCCTGAACATGCAGGAGGGTGAAAGGCGGGCAAGGAATAGAGTGAATTGGATCGATGTGGTATACCGGGGTCGACGTGCTGTCAATGGATTGAATCAGGGCATGTGAAGCGTCTGGGATAAACCATGGAAAGTTGTGTGGGGCCTGGATGTGGAAAGGGAGCTGTGTTATCGGGCATTAGTGCATGACAGCTAGAGACTGAGTGTGAACGAATGGGGCCTTTGTTGTCTTTTCCTAGTTCTACCTCGCACACATGAGGGGGGAGGGGGATGTTATTCCATGTGTGGCGAGTTGGTGATGGGAATAAATAAAGGCAGACCATATGAATTATGTATATGTGTATACATGTATATGTCTGTGTGTGTATATATATATATGTGTACTTTGAGATGTATAGGTATGTATATTTGCGTGTGGACGTGTATGTATATACATGTGTATGGGGGTGGGTTGGGCCATTTCTTTCGTCTGTTTCCTTGCACTACCTCGCAAATGTGGGAGACAGCGACAAAGCAAAATATATAAAAAAATAAATAATATAAATATATATATATATATATGTGGGGAGGGGGCGAAAATTCTGGGAGCCTTGAAGAATGTGTGGAAGTCGAGAACATTATCTCGGAAAGCAAAAATGGGTATGTTTGAAGGAATAGTGGTTCCAACAATGTTGTATGGTTGCGAGGCGTGGGCTATGGATAGAGACGTGCGCAGGAGGATGGATGTGCTGGAAATGAGATGTTTGAGGACAATGTGTGGTGTGAGGTGGTTTGATCGAGTAAGTAACTTAAGGGTAAGAGAGATGTGTGGAAATAAAAAGAGCGTGGTTGAGAGAGCAGAAGAGGGTGTTTTGAAATGATTTGGGCACATGGAGAGAATGAGTGAGGAAAGATTGACCAAGAGGATATATGTGTCGGAGGTGGAGGGAACGAGGAGAAGAGGGAGACCAAATTAGAGGTGGAAAGATGGAGTGAAAAAGATTTTGTGTGATCGGGGCCTGAACATGCAGGAGGGTGAAAGGAGGGCAAGGAATAGAGTGAATTGGAGCGATGTGGTATACCGGGGTTGACGTGCTGTCAGTGGATTGAATCAAGGCATGTGAAGCGTCTGGGGTAAACCATGGAAAGCTGTGTAGGTATGTATATTTGCGTGTGTGGACGTGTGTGTATATACGTGTATGGGGGTGGGTTGGGCCATTTCTTTCGTCTTGTTTCCTTGCGCTACCTCACAAACGCGGGAGACAGCGACAAAGCAAAAAAAAAGATATATATATATATATATATGTGTGTGTATATATATATATATATATATATATATATATATATATATATATATATATATATATATATGTGTGTATATATATATTTTTTTTCATTATTATTATTTTGCTTTGTTACTCTCTCCCGCGTTTGCGAGGTAGCACAAGGAAACAGACGAAAGAAATGGCCCAACCCACCCCCATACGCATGTATATACATACACGTCCACACACGCAAATATACATACCTATATATCTCAATGTACACATATATATACATACACACACACACAGACATATACATATATACACATGTACATAATTCATACTGTCTGCCTTTATTTATTCCCATCGCCACCTCGCCACACATGGAATAACATCCCCCTCCCCCCTCATGTGTGCGAGGTAGCGCTAGGAAAAGACAACAAAGGCCCCATTCGTTCACACTCAGTCTCTAGCTGTCATGTAATAATGCCCGAAACCACTGCTCCCTTTCCACATCCAGGCCCCACAGAACTTTCCATGGCTTACTCCAGATGCCCCACATGCCCTGATCCAATCCACCGACAGCATGTCAACCCCGGTACACCACATCGATCCAATTCACTCCATTCCCTGCCCGCCTCTCACCCTCCTGCATGTTCAGGCCCCGATCACTCAAAATCTCTTTCACTCCATCCCTCCACATTCAATTTGGTCTCCCACTTCTCCTCGTTCCCTCCACCCCCGACACATATATCCTCTTGGTCAATCTTTCCTCACTCATTCTCTCCATGTGCCCAAACCACGTCAAAACACCCTCTTCTGCTCTCTCAACCACTGCTCCTTCTACTTCCACACATCTCTCTTACCCTTACATTACTTACTCGATCAAACCACCCCACACCACACATTGTCCTCAAACATATCATGATATATATGTATATATATTATCCCTGGGGATGGGGGAGAGAGAATACTTCCCACGTATTCCCTGCGGGTCGTAGAAGGCGACTAAAAGGTAAGGGAGCGGGGGGCTGGAAATCCTCCCCTCTCCTTTTTTTTTTTTTTTTTTCCAAAAAAAAGAGGGAACAGAGAAGGGGGCCAGGTGAGGATATTCTCTCAAAGGCCCAGTCCTCTGTTCTTAATGCTACCTTACTATCGTGGGAAATGGCGAATAGTATGAAAGAAAAAGAAAAGAATGTATATATATATATATATATATATATATATATATATATATATATATATATATATATATATATATTATTTTTTTTTTATTTTGCTTTGTCGCTGTCTCCCGCGTTTGCAAGGTAGCGCAAGGAAACAGACGAAAGAAATGGCCCAACCCACCCCCATACACAATGTATACACACACACGTCCACACATCAACCCCAGTATACCACATCGATCCAGTTCACTCTATTCCTTGCCCTCCTTTCACCCTCCTGCATGTTCAGGCCCCGATCACACAAAATCTTTTTCACTCCATCTTTCCACCTCCAATTTGGTCTCCCACTTCTCCTCGTTCCCTCCACCTCTGACACATATATCCTCTTGGTCAATCTTTCCTCACTCATTCTCTCCATGTGTCCAAACCATTTCAAAACACCCTCTTCTGCTCTCTCAACCACGCTCTTTTTATTTCCACACATCTCTCTTACCCTTACATTACTTACTCGATCAAACCACCTCACACCACACATTGTCCTCAAACATCTCATTTCCAGCACATCCACCCTCCTGCGCACAACTCTATCCATAGCCCACGCCTCACAACCATACAACATTGTTGGAACCACTATTCCTTCAAACATACCCATTTTTGCTTTCCGAGATAATGTTCTCGACTTCCACACATTCTTCAAGGCTCCCAGGATTTTCGCCCCCTCCCCCACCCTATGATTCACTTCCGCTTCCATGGTTCCATCTGCTGCCAGATCCACTCCCAGATATCTAAAACACTTTACTTCCTCCAGTTTTTCTCCATTCAAACTTACCTCCCAATTGACTTGACCCTCAACCCTACTGTACCTAATAACCTTGCTCTTATTCACATTTACTCTTAATTTTCTTCTTTCACACACTTTACCAAAGTCAGTCACCAGCTTCTGCAGTTTCTCACATGAATCAGCCACCAGCGCTGTATCATCAGCGAACAACAACTGACTCACTTCCCAAGCTCTCTCATCCACAACAGACTTCATACTTGCCCCTCTTTCCAGAACTCTCACATTCACCTCCCTAACAACCCCATCCATAAACAAATTAAACAACCATGGAGACATCACACACCCCTGCCGCAAACCTACATTCACTGAGAACCAATCACTTTCCTCTCTTCCTACATGTATACATGCCTTACATCCTCGGTAAAAACTTTTCACTGCTTCTAACAACTTGCCTCCCACATCATATATTCTTAATACCTTCCACAGAGCATCTCTATCAACTCTATCATATGCCTTCTCCAGATCCATAAATGCTACATACAAATCCATTTGCTTTTCTAAGTATTTCTCACATACATTCTTCAAAGCAAACACCTGATCCACATATCCTCTACCACTTCTGAAACCACACTGCTCTTCCCCAATCTGATGCTCTGTACATGCCTTCACCCTCTCAATCAATACCCTCCCATATAATTTACCAGGAATACTCAACAAACTTATACCTCTGTAATTTGAGCACTCACTCTTATCCCCTTTGCCTTTGTACAATGGCACTATGCACGCATTCCGCCAATCCTCAGGCACCTCACCATGAGTCATACATACATTAAATAACCTTACCAACCAGTCAATAATACAGTCACCCCCTTTTTTAATAAATTCCACTGCAATACCATCCAAACCTGCTGCCTTGCCGGCTTTCATCTTCCGCAAAGCTTTTACTACCTCTTCTCTGTTTACCATATCATTTTCCCTAACCCTCTCACTTTGCACACCACCTCGACCAAAACACCCTATATCTGCCACTCTATCATCAAACACATTCAACAAACCTTCAAGATACTCACTCCATCTCCTTCTCACATCACCACTACTTGTTATCACCTCCCCATTTGCGCCCTTCACTGAAGTTCCCATTTGCTCCCTTGTCTTACGCACTTTATTTACCTCCTTCCAGAACATCTTTTTATTCTCCCTAAAATTTAATGATACTCTCTCACCCCAACTCTCATTTGCCCTTTTTTTCACCTCTTGCACCTTTCTCTTGACCTCCTGTCTGTTTCTTTTATACATCTCCCACTCAGTTGCATTTTTTCCCTGCAAAAATCGTCCAAATGCCTCTCTCTTCTCTTTCACTAATACTCTTACTTCTTCATCCCACCACTCACTACCCTTTCTAACCAACCCACCTCCCACTCTTCTCATGCCACAAGCATCTTTTGAGCAATCCATCACTGATTCCCTAAATACATCCCATTCCTCCCCCACTCCCCTTACTTCCATTGTTCTCACCTTTTTCCATTCTGTACTCAGTCTCTCCTGGTACTTCCTCACACAGGTCTCCTTCCCAAGCTCACTTACTCTCACCACCCTCTTCACCCCAACATTCACTCTTCTTTTCTGAAAACCCATACAAATCTTCACCTTAGCCTCCACAAGATAATGATCAGACATCCCTCCAGTTGCACCTCTCAGCACATTAACATCCAAAAGTCTCTCTTTCGCATATATATATATATATATTTTTTTTATTTTATTATACTTTGTCGCTGTATCCCGCGTTTGCGAGGTAGCGCAAGGAAACAGACGAAAGAAATGGCCCAACCCCCCCCATACACATGTATATACATACGTCCACACACGCAAATATACATACCTACACAGCTTTCCATGGCTTACCCCAGACGCTTCACATGCCTTGATTCAATCCACTGACAGCACGTCAACCCCGGTATACCACATCGCTCCAATTCACTCTATTCCTTGCCCTCCTTTCACCCTCCTGCATGTTCAGGCCCCGATCACACAAAATCTTTTTCACTCCATCTTTCCACCTCCAATTTGGTCTCCCTCTTCTCCTTGTTCCCTCCACCTCCGACACATATATCCTCTTGGTCAATCTTTCCTCACTCATCCTCTCCATGTGCCCAAACCACTTCAAAACACCCTCTTCTGCTCTCTCAACCATGCTCTTTTTATTTCCACACATCTCTCTTACCCTTACGTTACTCACTCGATCAAACCACCTCACACCACACATTGTCCTCAAACATCTCATTTCCAGCACATCCATCCTCCTGCGCACAACTCTATCCATAGCCCACGCCTCGCAACCATACAACATTGTTGGAACCACTATTCCTTCAAACATACCCATTTTTGCTTTCTGAGATAATGTTCTCGACTTCCACACATTCTTCAAGGCCCCCAGAATTTTCGGCCCCCTCCCCCACCCTATGATCCACTTCTGCTTCCATGGTTCCATCCGCTGCCAGATCCACTCCCAGATATCTAAAACACTTCACTTCCTCCAGTTTTTCTCCATTCAAACTCACCTCCCAGTTGACTTGACCCTCAACGCTACTGTACCTAATAACCTTGCTCTTATTCACATTTACTCTTAACTTTCTTCTTCCACACACTTTACGAAACTCAGTCACCAGCTTCTGCAGTTTCTCACATGAATCAGCCACCAGCGCTGTATCATCAGCGAACAACAACTGACTCACTTCCCAAGCTCTCTCATCCCCAACAGACTTCATACTTGCCCCTCTTTCCAAAACTCTTGCATTTACCTCCCTAACAACCCCATCCATAAACAAATTAAACAACCATGGAGACATCACACACCCCTGCCGCAAACCTACATTCACTGAGAACCAATCACTTTCCTCTCTTCCTACACGTACACATGCCTTACATCCTCGATAAAAACTTTTCACTGCTTCTAACAACTTTCCTCCCACACCATATATTCTTAATACCTTCCACAGAGCATCTCTATCAACTCTATCATATGCCTTCTCCAGATCCATAAATGCTACATACAAATCCATTTGCTTTTCTAAGTATTTCTCACATACATTTTTCAAAGCAAACACCTGATCCACATATCCTCTACCACTTCTGAAACCACACTGCTCTTCCCCAATCTGATGCTCTGTACATGCCTTCACCCTCTCAATCAATACCCTCCCATATAATTTACCAGGAATACTCAACAAACTTATACCTCTGTAATTTGAGCACTTACTCTTATCCCCTTTGCCTTTGTACAATGGCACTATGCACGCATTCCGCCAATCCTCAGGCACCTCACCATGAGTCATACATACATTAAATAACCTTACCAACCAGTCAACAATACATATATATATTTTTTTTTTTTTTTTTTTTTTTTTTTTATACTTTGTCGCTGTCTCCCGCGTTTGCGAGGTAGCGCAAGGAAACAGACGAAAGAAATGGCCCAACCCCCCCCCCCCATACACATGTACATACACACGTCCACACACGCAAATATACATACCTACACAGCTTTCCATGGTTTACCCCAGACGCTTCACATGCCTTGCTTCAATCCACTGACAGCACGTCAACCCCTGTATACCACATGACTCCAATTCACTCTATTTCTTGCCCTCCTTTCACCCTCCTGCATGTTCAGGCCCCGATCACACAAAATCTTTTTCACTCCATCTTTCCACCTCCAATTTGGTCTCCCTCTTCTCCTCGTTCCCTCCACCTCCGACACATATATCCTCTTGGTCAATCTCTCCTCACTCATTCTCTCCATGTGCCCAAACCATTTCAAAACACCCTCTTCTGCTCTCTCAACCACGCTCTTTTTATTTCCACACATCTCTCTTACCCTTACGTTACTTACTCGATCAAACCACCTCACACCACACATTGTCCTCAAACATCTCATTTCCAGCACATCCATCCTCCTGCGCACATCTCTATCCATAGCCCACGCCTCGCAACCATACAGCATTGTTGGAACCACTATTCCCTCAAACATACCCATTTTTGCTTTCCGAGATAATGTTCTCGACTTCCACACATTTTTCAAGGCTCCCAAAATTTTCGCCCCCTCCCCCACCCTATGATCCACTTCCGCTTCCATGGTTCCATCCGCTGACAGATCCACTCCCAGATATCTAAAACACTTCACTTCCTCCAGTTTTTCTCCATTCAAACTCACCTCCCAATTGACTTGACCCTCACCCCTACTGTACCTAATAACCTTGCTCTTATTCACATTTACTCTCAACTTTCTTCTTCCACACACTTTACCAAACTCAGTCACCAGCTTCTGCAGTTTCTCACATGAATCAGCCACCAGCGCTGTATCATCAGCGAACAACAACTGACTCACTTCCCAAGCTCTCTCATCCCCAACAGACTTCATACTTGCCCCTCTTTCCAGGACTCTTGCATTTACCTCCTTTACAACCCCATCCATAAACAAATTAAACAACCATGGAGACATCACACACCCCTGCCGCAAACCTACATTCACTGAGAACCAATCACTTTCCTCTCTTCCTACACGTACACATGCCTTACATCCTCGATAAAAACTTTTCACTGCTTCTAACAACTTGCCTCCCACACCATATATTCTTAATACCTTCCACAGAGCATCTCTATCAACTCTATCATATGCCTTCTCCAGATCCATAAATGCTACATACAAATCCATTTGCTTTTCTAAGTATTTCTCACATACATTCTTCAAAGCAAACACCTGATCCACACATCCTCTACCACTTCTGAAACCGCACTGCTCTTCCCCAATCTGATGCTCTGTACATGCCTTCACCCTCTCAATCAATACCCTCCCATATAATTTACCAGGAATACTCAACAAACTTATACCTCTGTAATTTGAGCACTCACTCTTATCCCCTTTGCCTTTGTACAATGGCACTATGCACGCATTCCGCCAATCCTCAGGCACCTCACCATGAGTCATACATACATTAAATAACCTTACCAACCAGTCAACAATACATATATATATATATATATATATATATATATATAGTCACATGGAGAGAATGAGTGAGGAAAGATTGACCAAGAGGATATATGTGTCGGAGGTGGAGGGAACGAGGAGAAGAGGGAGACCAAATTGGAGGTGGAAAGATGGAGTGAAGGAGATTTTGTGTGATCGGGGCCTGAGCACGCAGGAGGGTGAGAGGAGGGCAGGGAATAGAGTGAACTGGAGCGATGTGGTATAGCGGGGTTGACGTGCTGTCGGTGGATTGAATCAGGGCATGTGTATGGGGGTGGGTTGGGCCATTTCTTTCGTCTGTTTCCTTGCGCTACCTCGCAAACGCGGGAGACAGCGACAAAGCAAAAAAAAAAAAAAAAAAAAAATATGTATATATATATATATGTATATATATTTTTTTTTGCCGCTGTCTCCCGCGTTTGCGAGGTAGCGCAAGGAAACAGTCGAAAGAAATGGCCTAACCCACCCCATACACATGTATATACATACACGTCCACACACGCAAATATACATACCTACACAGCTTTCCATGGTTTACCCCAGATGCTTCACATGCCCTGATTCAATCCACTCCACTGACAGCACGTCAACCCCGGTATACCACATCGATCCAATTCACTCTATTCCTTGCCCTCCTTTCACCCTCCTGCATGTTCAGGCCCCGATCACACAAAATCTTTTTCACTCCATCTTTCCACCTCCAATTTGGTCTCCCACTTCTCCTCGTTCCCTCCACCTCCGACACATATATCCTCTTGGTCAATCTTTCTTCACTCATTCGCTCCATGTGTCCAAACCATTTGAAAACACCCTCTTCTGCTCTCTCAACCACGCTCTTTTTATTTCCACACATCTCTCTTACCCTTACGTTACTTACTCGATCAAACCTCCTCACACCACACATTGTCCTCAAACATCTCATTTCCAGCACATCCATCCTCCTGCGCACAACTCTATCCATAGCCCAAGCCTCGCAACCATACAGTATTGTTGGAACCACTATTCCTTCAAACATACCCATTTTTGCTTTCCGAGATAATGTTCTCGACTTCCACACATTCTTCAAGGCTCCCAGGATTTTCGCCCCCTCCCCCACCCTATGATCCACTTCCGCTTCCATGGTTCCATCCACTGCCAGATCCACTCCCAGATATCTAAAACACTTTACTTCCTCCAGTTTTTCTCCATTCAAATTTACCTCCCAATTGACTTGACCCTCAACCCTACTGTACCTAATTACCTTGCTCTTATTCACATTTACTCTTAACTTTCTTCTTTCACACACTTTACCAAAGTCAGTCACCAGCTTCTGCAGTTTCTCATATGAATCAGCCGCCAGCACTGTATCATCAGCGAACAACAACTGACTCACTTCCCAAGCTCTCTCATCCCCAACAGACTTCATACTTAGCCCTCTTTCCAAAACTCTTGCATTCACCTCCCTAACAACCCCATCCATAAACAAATTAAACAACCATGGAGACATCACACACCCCTGCCGCAAACCTACATTCACTGAGAACCAATCACTTTCCTCTCTTCCTACACGTACACATGCCTTACATCCTCGATAAAAACTTTTCACTGCTTTTAACAACTTTCCTCCCACACCATATATTCTTAATACCTTCCACAGAGCATCTCTATCAACTCTATCATATGCGTTCTCCAGATCCATAAATGCTATATACAAATCCATTTGCTTTTCTAAGTATTTCTCACATACATTCTTCAAAGCAAACACCTGATCCACACATCCTCTACCACTTCTGAAACCACACTGCTCTTCCCCAATCTGATGCTCTGTACATGCCTTCACCCACTCAATCAATACCCCCCCATATAATTTACCAGGAATACTCAACAAACTTATACCTCTGAAATTTGAGCTCTCACTCTTATCCCCTTTGCCTTTGTACAATGGCACTATGCACGCATTCCGCCAATCCTCAGGCACCTCTCTATGAGTCATACATACATTAAATATCCTTACCAACCAGTCAATAATACAGTCACCCCCTTTTTTAATAAATTCCACTGCAATACCATCCAAACCTGCTGCCTTGCCGGCTTTCATCTTCCGCAAAGCCTTTTACTATCTCTTCTCTGCTTACCAAATCATTTTCCCTAACCCTCTCACTTTCCACACCACCTCGACCAAAACACCCTATATCTGCCACTCTATCATCAAACACATTCAACAAAGCTTCAAAATACACTCTCCATCTCCTTCTCACATCACCACTACTTGTTATCAATTCCCCATTTGCGCCCTTCACTGAAGTTCCCATTTGCTCCCTTGTCTTACGCACTTTATTTACCTCCTTCCAGAACATCTTTTTATTCTCCCTAAAATTTAATGATACTCTCTCACCCCAACTCTCATTTGCCCTCTTTTTCACCTCTTGTACCTTTCTCTTGACCTCCTGTCTGTTTCTTTTATACATCTCCCACTCAGTTGCATTTTTTCCCTGCAAAAATCGTCCAAATGCCTCTCTCTTCTCTTTCACTAATACTCTTACTTCTTCATCCCACCACTCACTACCCTTTCTAATCAAAGCACCTCCCACTCTTCTCATGCCACAAGCATCTTTTGCGCACTCCATCACTGATTCCCTAAATACATCCCATTCCTCCCCCACTCCCCTTACTTCCATTGTTCTCACCTTTTTCCATTTTGTACTGTTGAGGGAATAATTGGTATACATGGGGTGTTCAGTGTTGTAAGTGGAAAGGGTGAAGAGCTTGTAGATTTTTTGTGCTGAAAAAGGACTGGTGATTGGGAATACCTGGTTTAAAAAGCGAGATATACATAAGTATACGTATGTAAGTAGGAGAGATGGCCAGAGAGCGTTATTGGATTACGTGTTAATTGACAGGCGCGCGAAAGAGAGACTTTTGGATGTTAATATGCTGAGAGGTGCAACTGGAGGGATGTCTGATCATTATCTTGCAGAGGCTAATGTGAAGATTTGTATGGGTTTTCAGAAAAGAAGAGTGAATGTTGGGGTGAAGAGGGTGGTGAGAGTAAGTGAGCTTGGGAAGGAGACTTGTGTGAGGAAGTACCAGGAGAGACTTAGTACAGAATGGAAAAAGGTGAGAACAATGGAAGTAAGGGGAGTGGGGGAGGAATGGGATGTATTTAGGGAATCAGTGATGGATTGTGCAAAAGATGCTTGTGGCATGAGAAGAGTGGGAGGTGGGTTGATTAGAAAGGGTAGTGAGTGGTGGGATGAAGAAGTAAGATTATTAGTGAAAGAGAAGAGAGAGGCATTTGGACGATTTTTGCAGGGAAAAAATGCAGTTGAGTGGGAGATGTATGAAAGAAAGAGACAGGAGTTCAAGAGAAAGGTGCAAGAGGTGAAAAAGAGGGCAAATGAGAGTTGGGGTGAGAGAGTATCATTAAATCATAGGGAGAATGAATAGATGTTCTGGAAGGAGGTAAATAAAGTGCGTAAGACAAGGGAGCAAATGGGAACTTCAGTGAAGGGCGCAAATGGGGAGGTGATAACAAGTAGTGGTGATGTGAGAAGGAGATGGAGTGAGTATTTTGAAGGTTTGTTGAATGTGTTTGATGATAGAGTGGCAGATATAGGGTGTTTTGGTCGAGGTGGTGTGCAAAGTGAGAGGGTTAGGGAAAATGATTTGGTAAACAGAGAAGAGGTATTAAAAGCTTTGCGGAAGATGAAAGCCAGCAAGGCAGCAGGTTTGGATGGTATTGCAGTGGAATTTATTGAAAAAGGGGGTGACTGTATTATTGACTGGTTGGTAAGTTTATTTAATGTATGTATTACTCATGGTGAGGTGCCTGAGGATTGGTGGAATGCGTGCATAGTGCCATTGTACAAAGGCAAAGGGGATAAGAGTGAGTGCTCAAATTACAGAGGTATAAGTTTGTTGAGTATTCCTGGTAAATTATATGGGAGGGTATTGATTGAGAGGGTGAAGGCATGTACAGAGCATCAGATTGGGGAAGAGCAGTGTGGTTTCAGAAGTGGTAGAGGATGTGTGGATCAGGTGTTTGCTTTGAAGAATGTATGTGAGAAATACTTAGAAAAGCAAATGGATTTGTATGTAGCATTTATGGATCTGGAGAAGGCATATGATAGAGTTGATAGAGATGCTCTGTGGAAGGTATTAAGAATATATGGTGTGGGAGGCAAGTTGTTAGAAGCAGTGAAAAGTTTTTATCGAGGTTGTAAGGCATGTGTACGTGTAGGAAGAGAGGAAAGTGATTGGTTCTCAGTGAATGTAGGTTTGCGGCAGGGGTGTGTGATGTCTCCATGGTTGTTTAATTTGTTTATGGATGGGGTTGTTAGGGAGGTGAATGCAAGAGTTTTGGAAAGAGGGGCAAGTATGAAGTCTGTTGTGGATGAGAGATCTTGGGAAGTGAGTCAGTTGTTGTTCGCTGATGATACAGCGCTGGCGGCTGATTCATGTGAGAAACTGCAGAAGCTGGTGACTGACTTTGGTAAAGTGTGTGAAAGAAGAAGTTAAGAGTAAATGTGAATAAGAGCAAGGTTATTAGGTACAGTAGGGTTGAGGGTCAAGTCAATTGGGAGGTGAGTTTGAATGGAGAAAAACTGGAGGAAGTAAAGTGTTTTAGATATCTGGGAGTGGATCTGGCAGTGGATGGAACCATGGAAGCGGAAGTGGATCATAGGGTGGGGGAGGGGGCGAAAATCCTGGGAGCCTTGAAGAATGTGTGGAAGTCGAGAACATTATCTCGGAAAGCAAAAATGGGTATGTTTGAAGGAATAGTGGTTCCAACAATGTTGTATGGTTGTGAGGCGTGGGCTATGGATAGAGTTGTGCGCAGGAGGATGGATGTGCTGGAAATGAGATGTTTGAGGACAATGTGTGGTGTGAGGTGGTTTGATCGAGTAAGTAACGTAAGGGTAAGAGAGATGTGTGGAAATAAAAAGAGCGTGGTTGAGAGAGCAGAAGAGGGTGTTTTGAAATGGTTTGGGCACATGGAGAGAATGAGTGAGGAAAGATTGACCAAGAGGATATGTGTGTCGGAGGTGGAGGGAACGAGGAGAAGTGGGAGACCTAATTGGAGGTGGAAAGATGGAGTGAAAAAGATTTTGTGTGATCGGGGCCTGAACATGCAGGAGGGCAAGGAATAGAGTGAATTGGATCGACGTGGTATACTGGGGTTGACGTGCTGTCAGTGGATTGAATCAGGGCATGTGAAGCGTCTGGGGTAAACCATGGAAAGCTGTGTAGGTATGTATATTTGCGTGTGTGGACGTATGCATATACATGTGTATGGGGGTGGGTTGGGCCATTTCTTTTGTCTGTTTCCTTGCGCTACCTCGCAAACGCGGGAGACAGCAACAAAGCAAAAAAAAAAAAAAAGAAAATATATATATATATATATATATATATATATATATATATATATACATACATATAAACACCCACACATGCACACATACATACCTATACATTTCAAATATATATACATATTCGTACAAAGATATATACAAGTATACACATGTACATATTCATACTTCCCTGCCTTCATCTATTCCCATAGCCACCCAGCCACACATGAAATGGCACCACCCTTCCACTGCGTGCATGCCAGGTAGCGCTAGGAAAAGATAACAAAGGCCACATTCGTTCACATTCAGTCTCTAGCTGTCGTGTGTAATGAACCGAAACCACAGCTCCCTTTCCACATCCAGGCCCCACAAAACTTTCCATAGTTTACCCCAGATGCTTCACATGCCCTGGTTCAATCCATTGACAGCACGTCGACCCCAGTATACCACATCATTCCAATTCACTCTATTCCTTGCACGCCTTTCACCCTCCTTAATGTTCAGGCCCCGATCACTCAAAATCTTTTTCACTCCATCCTTCCACCTCCAGTTTGGTCTCCCACTTCTCCTTGTTCCCTCCCCCTCTGACACATATATCCTCTTTGTTATTCTTTCCTCACACATTCTCCCCATGTGACCAAACCATTTGAATACACCTTTTTCTGCTCTCTCAGCCATACTCTTTTTACTACCACACAACATCTTACCCTTTTAGTATTTACTCAGTCACACAACCTCACACCACGTATTGTCCTCAGACATCTCATTTCCAACACTTCCACCCTATCTATGGCCCATGCCTCACAACCATATAAGATTGTGGACACCACTATTCCTTCAAACATAACCATTTTTGCTCTGAGATAACGTTCTCGCCTTCCACAAATTCTTCAACGCTCCCAGAACATTCGGCCCCTCCCCAACCCTGTGACTCACTTCCACTTCCATGGTTCCATCCGCTACCAAGTCCACTTCCATTCAAACTTACATCCCAGTTTACTTGTCCTTCAACCCTACTGAACCTGGCAACCGTGCTCTTATTCATATTTACTCTCAGCTTTCTTCTTTCACACACTTTACCAAACTCAGTCACCCACTTCTGCTGTTTCTCACCTGAATCAGCCATCAGCGCTGTATCATCAGCAAACAACTGACTCACTTCCCAAGTCCTCTCATCCACAACAGACTGCATACTTGCCCCTCTTTCCAAAACTCTTGCATTCACCTCCCTAACAACCCTATCCATAAACAAATTAAACAACCATGGAGACATCACACTTCCCTGCCGCAAACCAACATTCATTGGGAACCAATCACTTTCCTCTCTTCCTACTCGTACACATGCCTTATATCCTCGATAAAAACTTTTTACTGCTTCCAGGAACTTGCCTCTCACACAATATACTCTTAACACCTTCCACAGAGCATCTCTATCAACTCTATCATATGCCTTCTCCAGTTCCATAAATGATACATACAAATCCATTTGTTTTTCCAGGTACTTTACACATATATCCTTCAAAGCAAACACCTGACCCACACATCCTCTACCACTTCTGAAACCACACTGGTCTTCCCCAATCTGATGTTCTGTACATGCCTTCGCCCTCTCAATCAATACCCTTCCATATAATTTCCCAGGAATTCTCAACAAACTTATACCTCTGTAATTTGAACACTCACTTTTATCCCCTTTGCCTTTGTACAATGGCACTATGCAAGCATTCCGCCAATCCTCGGGCACTTCACCATGAGCCATACATACACTGAATATCCTCACCAACCAGTCAAGAACACAATCGCCCCCTTTTTTCGATAAATCCTCCTGCAGTACCATCCAAACCTGCTGCCTTGCCGGCTTTCATCTTCTGCAAAGCTTTCACTTCCTCTTCTCTGTGTACCAAATCATTCTCCCTGACCCTCTCACTTTGCACACCACCTCGACCAAAACACTTTATATCTGCCACTCTATCATCTAACACATTCAACAAACCTTCAAATTACTCACTCCATCTCCTTCTCACATCACCACTACTTGTTATTACCTTCCCATTAGCCCCCTTCACCGATGTTCCCATTTGTTCTATTATTATATTACGCACTTTAGTTACCTCCTTCCAAAACAACTTTTTATTCTCTCTAAAATTTGATGATATTGTCTCACCTCAACTCTCATTTGCCCTTTTTTTCACCTCTTGAACCTTTCTCTTGACCTCTTGCCTTTTTCTTTTATACATCTCCCAGTCATTTGCACTATTTCCCTGCAAAAATCGTCCAAACGCCTCTCTCTTCTCTCTCACTAATAATCTTACTTCATCCCACCACTCACTACCCATTCTAATTTGCCCACCTCCCGTGCTTCTCATGCCACAAGCATTTTTGTGCAATCCTTCACTGCTTCCCTAGATACATCTCATTCCTCCCCCACTCCCCTTATGTCCTTTGCTCTCAGTTTTTTGTATTCTTCACTCAGTCCCTTCTGGTACTTCCTCACACAAGTCTCCTTCCCAAGCTCACTAACTCTCACCACTCTCTTCACCCCAACATTCTCTCTTCTTTTCTGAAAACCTCTACAAATCTTCACCTTCACCTCCACAAGATGATGATCAGACGTCCCTCCAGTTGCACCTCTCAGCACATTAACATCCAGAAGTCTCTCTTTCACACTCCTATCAATTAACACATAATCCAATAACGATCTTTAGCCATCTCTCCTACTTACATACGTGTACTTATTTAGATCTCTCTTTTTAAACCAGGTATTCCCAATCACCAGTCCTTTTTCAGCACACAAATCTACAAGCTCTTCACCATTTCTGTTTAAGACACTGAACACCCCATGTTCGCCAATTATTCCCCCAACTGTAACATTACTCACCTTTGCATTCAAATCTCCCATCACTATAACCCTGTCTCGTGCATCAAAACTGCAAACACACTCCCTCAGCTGCTCCCAAAACACTTGCCTCTCATGATCTTTCTTCTCATGCCCAGGTGCATAGGCCCCAATAATCACCCATCTCCCTCCATCCACTTTCAGTTTTCCCCATATCAATCTGGAGTTTACTTTCTTAGTCTATCACATACTCCCACAATTTCTTTTTTGTCCAAAGTTACTCCTTTTATCCAAAGGATTGAACCACCCTTGAATGGAGTACTCCTTTCTTATCTAGGATGGTTTTTTTATCTAAAAGATTGAACCACCCTTGTATAGAGTACTCCTTTCTTATCTGGGGTGGTTCTAGCTCAGCATTATTAAATGACAGAGTTAAATCGAAGGTAGTTTGACTCATAAACTCTCCCAAGCTCATTTCAGAACTTGAATTGCTTGCCCTGCACTATTGTGTCACTTCACTTTCCCTCTTCTGTAAGTAATACTTTGCTTTTTGCTCCCAAGAATTGACTGCTTGTGTACCCCCACTGCTTGCTAGACCATGCAGTACTCAACAAGCTGCTGCATCACATGATTTCTATGTGGCTGTTGGTAACTCATGGGTGGGCCATTTTGATCATTGTTTCTTTCTGAAATCTTGAAGATTAGTAGTTCTCTGCCCTCTCATTGTCTTTTCTAATAACTATGACTTGGCACATTTTAAATGGCAAGTTTTTCACTTCCTTAATTAAGGCCCAGCCATGATGTGGACTTTTTGTCTGTGGCTGAAGCCTCCAGTTAAAGAAAAGAGAAAAGCAAATCCTTGTTCAGTCAGAATCATTGAAAGGTATTTGAAGAATTCAGGATCTTGTGGCTTTTATGTAGGGGAACCTAGATTTGGCACATTTTACTTGACAGCTAGAGAGTGGATGTGAGCAAATATGGCTGTTCTTCATCTGTTTCTGGTGTTCCCTAACTAACATTGGAAACACCAAACAGGTATAAAAAGAAACATCTTTTTTAACAGGGTGCCAGAATAACAAGTTTACCTTAGGGGTTTAGATCTCTTTTCCTTTTTCTTTCTCTTTACTTTGCAGATCAGTTGGATTGGGGATTCCGATTCAGCTACTTTGCAATGTATGTACTTGATCCATGTCATGTTGTTGGGAATGAGAGTTAATGATAATCAGTACACAGAAAAATTATTTTGAAATGCCTTTTTTATTGATTTATGGTATCCCATTGAAACATTGTTAATCCGGTAATCTTCTTAAGTTGTATGATCTTATATTTTTAACAGGCTTGTTGTGGAATCAAAGGACAAAGTGGAATCAAAGGACAGACCTCTTGTATCAACAGATGCTGCTTTAAGCAGTTCTGCTGGCAAAGAGCGGTTGAAACCTCCTCCATCCTGTATTAATTCTGAACGAAAGAAAATCAAATTAAGGGGGTCAGCCAAGACATCTGGAGATCTTGATTTTATAGTCATCAAGCGACGGAGCTCAGAGGAGAGTGAGTCTTCACCAGAGAATAAGGTAAAAAGATTGTCACAAGAGGAGGGAGATTCTAAGGATAAGAGAAAAGAAGTTGATGAATCCCAACAGGAAGCAAAAAAGCTGAAAGTAGAGAATGGACAGGAAAAACAATCATCTGATTTGGTGAGTCCTATTATTCTTTTTCTCGTTTACATTTACTGTGATTACTAATTTGACCTTTGTGCTCCTAAAGCAATGGAAGTTGGGCCAAAGTTGAACAGAGAAATGAAAAGTATGAGACACTGTTAGCTGGCAGTTATTAGAAGTCATTTCATCATTCTCTGCACTCATCCTCAGTCCCCAAGCATATGTTTGTCCTGTTGCCACTCAGTTCTCATTCATCATCTCTCACAAACTTAGTCTTAGCAATGGAAACATAGTTCTGTGACTTGAGCAGAAATATACTTAGAACTTGGAGAAAGTTTTTTTTTTGTATATGGCATTTATGGTCAGGAGAAAGCACATGGTAGGGTTGATGGAGATGGTTTACGGAAGATTTTACAAATATGTGGTGTGGAAGGAAGGCTGTAAGAAGCAATGAGGAATTTTTATCAAGTGAGTAGGGCATGTCTGTTAGTGGGTAGTGAGGAGTTTGAGTGTTTCTTGATGAAGGTGGGTCTGCATCAGGAATGTGTGATGTCACTATGGCTGTTTAATTTGCTTATGGATAGGGTACATAGACCTCTTTCCTCATACAAAAAAATTTTCTTTCAGGTATCTTCTGAAAATGGTAAGAAGGAAAAAGTAAAGAGAAAACCCATCAGTTGGCCATAGAAGGTTTGTATGAATACTGTAAATAAAGATACACAAGAGTTCTATTTAATAAGTAATATAATTTGTAGGATAAGCATAAAAATTGACATTTTTGCATATTGACATACAGAATGATAAATCATAATGTAAAGGGCATGATGTAATAGATATTATCCATATGTGAGGGTTGCTTTAATCAAGTAAACTTCTTTTACCGTTATTAACGTTTGTTAAATCTGAATTAATGTGGCAAGGTTTATATTCAATAGTCAAAATTCTTGGAGAGTAATTATTAGTAAGTGTTTTAAGATAATGGTGTTTCCTGTCATTTAACCCTGTTTGCTTGCACCTTCCCTAAAAATGTTTTAGCTATTTCTCCAGTATTTAGGCAAGTTTTGGTATCCTTTATGAAATCATGGTTTGAAATATATATACACTATATAAGAGTGAGATTTTGGTGAAAAAATCTAACTAACCTGTCATTAGAGCTAAAAGATAACTCAACTAAGAGTAGTGGGGCATGTAGTTGGGCACAGCTTTTTTTATCACCCTTGTTATGCAAATGCTTAAATCATGGAAAATGTAGAACAGATTTGTTGTTACAACAAAATGGTTATTATTAGGGCTCAAATTATTTTTGAGGAGAATTTACCTGATCTGGCAGCATGATAGTCTACTGTATTGGGCTGTAAAGCTAGTTATATATTTCCAGTTTATACTTTTTATGGAGTAGGTAGTATTGGTGGCAGTGTGTGTTCCTCCAAACCGAAGGTTTTGTATGTCTTAGCTCCTACTGAAGTAGAGCATGTCTCTTGTATCTGTAAAAACTGCCACAACTTTTGTAGTTTTTTAATCAGTTGAATATATTACAAGTTCTTCCCCATGCAGTAACTGTAGATAAAATATTACACTAAATTTTTTTATTACTAGAATTGTTTAATCCTTCTTAACAGGATATCAAACCTGTTATTCATTTCAAGTGAATAGATGGGATGGTTTTATGAAAGTTAATCCTAAGATTGTTGAATTCATAGAAGGAATGTAAACATCTTTAATATTCTTTTCTGGAAGTCAGCCCCACAAAGTTAGATTTTAGAAAAGCTATCACTGTATAGAAGTCTTGATTTGATAAGACAGTTGCGTACGTACATTATTTGAGAAAGAAGGATGACAGTTGTTTAAAGAAAAAAATAAGTTTGAGCATAGATAAGGAACTCCTCTGAAAGCATTCCTTTTCTCTTTCCTACATCTTGGCCTTTCAATGCAAAAGAAAAGAGGGTGGATGTATTGGAAGTGAAATACTTGAGGACGTGTGGTGTGAGGGTGATTAGGCATTTATACAGTAAGTGCCGAAGAGAGAGGTGTGGTTGTAAGTGTTGTCAGATTGAGAGGGCTGACCAGGATATTCTGATATGGTTCAAACATAAGGAGAGGATGAGTGAAGAAAGACTGACTTAAATTATCGTGAGTCAGAAAGGGAAAGCAAGTGGAAGGGGAGACCAAGAAGGAGATGAAAGGATAGGGTAAAGGAAGCTTAGGGGTGTTAGGTCCTGAACATTCAGGAGGGCTTTTTAAAAGGGGGCAGGTCAGAACTGTTAATAAAAACATATGATTCATAATGAGAAAAAATACTGTACTGTATGAAGGAGTTTGTGAGGACAGGAACAAGGATGAGGAGGATGGGTGTGCAGTGCATGATGGAAGATGTTAAGACTATCCTTGTAACTTATCTTTCTTGAAAGAGAAAACAAGACTGGCAGTCCTGACATGGAGGGTGTAAGTTGGTTCTGGGCATCACTTTAACACTCATAATTCATGACAGTTGTACTTCCCTGAGTGACTGATAACGTTAAACTCAGCTTTATGGAAATTGACACTTTCTTATTCATTCTGATTATCTTAAAACTGGAATGTAATAAAATACGAAAAGTTTTGCAATCTTTTTG
This sequence comes from Panulirus ornatus, assembly GCF_036320965.1. Lineage (NCBI taxonomy): Eukaryota > Metazoa > Arthropoda > Malacostraca > Decapoda > Palinuridae > Panulirus > Panulirus ornatus. The sequence goes on from NC_092243.1 coordinate 58,128,294, forward strand.
TTGAGTTCCTAAGCTAATGAATGACATAATTACTCTGCTCAGATGTGAGTCAAGCTGAGGCAGAATGGGTTGTATTTGTAACGTTATATGTAAGAACTGATGGAAAATCTTTGCAAAGGCAAGAAGTTTGCAGCAATTTAGAAACCCTTTCAGGTTAGATGGTTGAACTATAGATTTTCTTTCACCTTGATCAGTTGATTATTGATAACTTAGAATTAACTGGAAATAACATTTACATGAAAAGCATATACCTGTAGATATGAAGAAATGTAATAGCAATTTTTTTTGAGAGCTCAGATTATCAAAAAGAATGAGTGAGGAAAGATTGACAAAGAGGATATATGTGTCAGAGGTGGAGGGAACAAGGAAAAGCGGGAGACCAAACTGGAGGTGGAAGGATGGAGTAAAAAGATTTTGAGTGATTGGGGCCTGAACATACAGGAGGGTGAGAGGCATGCAAGGAATAGAGTGAATTGGAATGGTAATTGGGGTCGATGTGTTGTCAATACTGAACCAGGGCAGGTAAAGCATCTGGGGTAAACCATGGAAAGGTCTGTGGGGCCTGGATGTGGATAGGGAGCTGTGATTTCGGTACATTACACATGACACCTGGAGACTGAGTGTGAATGAATCTGGCCTTTTTTGTCTGTTTTCCTGGCACTACCTCGCTGAAGCAGGGGGTAGTGATGCTGTTTCCTGTGGGGCGGGGTAACGACAGGAATGGATGAAGACAAGCAAGTATGAATATGTACATCTGTATGTATATGGGCATTTATGTATGTAATGTCTGCATATGTGTATGTATATGTTGATATTTATTTTTTTATTATTATTTTGCTTTGTTGCTGTCTCCCGCGTTTGCGAGGTAGCGCAAGGAAACAGACGAAAGAAATGGCCCAACCCACCCCCATACACATGTATATACATACACGTCCACACGCAAATATACATACCCATACATCTCACTGTACACATATATATACACACACAGACACATACATATATACACATGCACACAATGCACACTGTCTGCCTTTATTCATTCCCATCGCCACCTCGCCACACATGAAATAACATCCCCCTCCCCCCTCATGTGTGTGAGGTAGCGCTAGGAAAAGACAACAAAGGCCCCATTCGTTCACACTCAGTCTCTAGCTGTCATGCAATAAGGCCCGAAACCACAGCTCCCTTTCCACATCCAGGCCCCACAGAACTTTCCATGGTTTACCCCAGACGCTTCACATGCCCTGATTAAATCCATTGACAGCACGTTGACCCCGGTATACCACATCGATCCAATTCACTCTATTCCTTGCCCGCCTTTCACCCTCATGAATGTTAAGGCCCCGATCACTCAAAATCTTTTTCACTCCATCTTTCCAACTCCAATTTGGTCTCCCACTTCTCCTCGTTCCCTCCACCTCCGACACATATATCCTCTTGGTCAATCTTTCCTCACTCATTCTCTCCATGTGCCCAAACCATTTCAAAACACCCTCTTCTGCTCTCTCAACCACGCTCTTTTTATTTCCACACATCTCTCTTACCCTTACGTTACTTACTCGATCAAACCACCTCACACCACATATTGTCCTCAAACCTCTCATTTCCAGCACATCCACCCTCCTGCGCACAACTCTATCCATAGCCCACGCCTCGCAACCATACAACATTGTTGGAACCACTATTCCTTCAAACATACCCATTTTTGCTTTCCGAGATAATGTTCTCGACTTCCACACATTCTTCAAGGCTCCCAGGATTTTCGCCCCCTCCCCCACCCTATGATTCACTTCCACTTGCATGGTTCCATCCGCTGCCAGATCCACTCCCAGATATCTAAAACACTTTACTTCCTCCAGTTTTTCTCCATTCAAACTTACCTCCCAATTGACTTGACCCTCAACCCTACTGTACATAATAACCTTGCTCTTATTCACGTTTACTCCTAACTTTCTTCTTTCACACACTTTACCAAACTCAGTCACCAGCTTCTGCAGTTTCTCACATGAATCAGCCACCAGCACTGTATCATCAGCGAACAACAACTGACTCACTTCCCAAGCTCTCTCATCACCAACAGACTTCATACTTGCCCCTCTTTCCAAAACTCTTGCATTCACCTCCCTAACAACCCCATCTATAAACAAATTAAACAACCATGGAGACATCACACACCCCTGTCGCAAACCTACATTCACTGGGAACCAATCACTTTCCTCTCTTCCTACACGTACACATGCCTTACATCCTCGATAAAAACTTTTCACTGCTTCTAACAACTTGCCTCCCACACCATATATTCTTAGTACCTTCCACAGAGCATCTCTATCAACTCTATCATATGCCTTCTCCAGATCCATAAATGCTACATACAAATCCATTTGCATTTCTAAGTATTTCTCACATACATTCTTCAAAGCAAACTCCTGATCCACACATCCTCTACCACTTCTGAAACCACACTGCTCTTCCCCAATCTGATGCTCTGTACATGCCTTCACCCTCTCAATCAATACCCTCCCATATAATTTCCCAGGAATACTCAACAAACTTATACCTCTGTAATTTGAGCACTCACTCTTATCCCCTTTATTATTTATTTATTATACTTTGTCGCTGCCTCCCGCGTTAGCGAGGTCGCACAAGGAAACAGACAAAAGAATGGCTCAACCCACCCACATATAAATTTATATACATACACATCCACATATGCGCATATACATATCTATACATTTCATTGTATACATATATATACATACAAAGACATATACATATATACACATGTACATAATTCATACTTGCTGTCTTTATTCATTTCCGTCACCACCCCGCCACACATGAAATGACAACTCTCTTGCCCCGCACGTACGGAAGGTAGTGCTAGGAAAAGACAACAAACGTCACATTCGTTCACACTCAGTCTCTAGCTCTCATGTATAATGCACTGAAACCACAGCTTCCTTTCCACATCCAGGCCCCACAAAACTTACCATGGTTTACCCCAGATGCTTCACATGCCCTGGTTCAATCCATTGACAGCACGTTGACCCTGGTATACCACATCTTTCCAATTCACTCTATTCCTTGCAGGCCTTTCACCCTCTTGCATGTTCACTCCATCCTTCCACCTCCAATTTGGTCTCCCACTTCTCCTTGTTCCCTCCACCTCTGACACATATATCTTCTTTGTCAATCTTTCCTCAATCATTCTCTCCATGTGACCAAACCATTTCAAAACACCCTCTTCTGCTCTCTCAACCACTCTTTTTATTACCATACATCTCTCTTACCTTTTCATTACTTACTCGATCAAACCACCTCACACCACATATTGTCCTCAAACATCTCATTTCTAACACATCCACCCTCCTCCAGATAACCCTATCTATAACCCATGCCTCACAACCATATAACATTGTTGGAACCACTATTCCTTCAAATATATCCATTTTTGCTTTCCAAGATAATGTTCTCGCTTTCCACACATTTTTCAACACTCCCAGAACTTTCACCTCCTTCCCCACCCTGTGACTCACTCCTGCCTGTATAGTTCCATTTGCTGCCAAATCCACTCCCAGATATCTAAAACACTTCACTTCCTCCAGTTTTTCTCCATTCAAACTTACCTCCCAATTGACATGTTTGCATAGTGCCATTCTACAAAGGCAAAGGGGATAAAAGTGAGTGCTCAAATTACAGAGGTATAAGTTTGTTGAGTATTCCTGGGAAATTATATTGGAGGGTGTTGATTGAGAGGGTGAAGGCATGTACAGAGCATCAGATTGGGGAAGAGCAGTGTGGTTTCAGAAGTGGTGGAGGATGTGTAGATCAGGTGTTTGCTTTGAAGAATGTATGTGAGAGATACTTAGAAAAGCAAATGGATTTGTATGTAGCATTTATGGATCTGGAGAAGGCATATGATAGAGTTGATAGAGATGCTCTGTGGAAGGTATTAAGAATATATGGTGTGGGAGGCAAGTTGCTGGAAGCAGTGAAAAGTTTTTTCGAGGATGTAAGGCATGTGTACGAGTAGGAAGAGAGGAAAGTGATTGGTCCTCAGGGAATGTTGGTTTGTGGCAGGGGTGCGTGATGTCTCCATGGTTGTTTAATTTGTTTATGGATGGGGTTGTTAGGGAGGTGAATGCAAGAGTTTTGGAAAGAGGGGCAAGTATGCAGTCTGCTGTGGATGAGAGAGCTTGGGAAGTGAGTCAGTTGTTGTTTGCTGATGATGCAGCGCTGGTTGCTGATTTGGGTGAGAAACTGCAGAGGCTGGTGACTGAGTTTGATAAAGTATGTGAAAGAAGAAAGCTAGAGTAAATGTGAATAAGAGCAAGGTTATTAGGTACAGTAGGGTTGAGAGACAAGTCAGTTGGGAGGTAAGTTTGAATGGAGGATAACTGGAAGAAGTGAGTTGTTTTAGATATCTGGGAGTGGATTTGGCAGCGTATGAAACCATGGAAGCGGAGGTGAATCATAGGGTAGAGGAGGGGACAAAATTCCTGGGAGCGTCGAAAAATGTATGGAAGTCGAGAACATTATCTCGGAAGGCAAAAATGGGTATGTTTTAAGGAATAGTGGGTCTAACAATGTTATATGGTTGCGAGACGTGGGTTATAGATAGAGCTGTGCGCAGGAGGGTGGATGTGCTGGAAATGAGATGTTTGAGGACAATATGTGGTGTGAGGTGGTTTAATCAAGTAAGTAATTAAAGGGTAAGAGAGATGTGTGGTAATAAAAAGAGTGTGGTTGAGAGAGCAGAGGGTGTTTTGAAATGGTTTGGTCATAAGAAGAGAATGAGTGAGGAAAGATTGACAAAGAGGATATATGTGTCAGAGGTGGGGGGAATGTGGAGAAGTGGGAAACCAAATTGGACGTGGAAAGATGGAGTGAAAAAGATTTTGAGTGATCGGTGCCTGAACATGCAGGAGGGTAAAAGGCATGCAAGGAATAGAGTGAATTGGAATGATGTGGTATACCAGGGTCAGCGTGCTGTCAGTGGATTGAACCAGGGCATGTGAAGCATCTGGGGTAAACCATGGAAAGTTCTGTGGGGCCTGGATGAAGGAAAGGGAGCTGTGGTTTCAGGTGCATTATACATGACAGCTAGAGACTGGGTGTGAACGAATGTAGCCTTTATTGTCTTTTCTTAGTGCTACTTTGCACACATGCGGGGGAAGGGGGTTGTCACTTCATGTGTGGCAGGGTGGCGACGGGAATGAATAGGGGGAGACGGTATGAATTATGTACATGTGTATATATTTATTTGTCTGTGTGTGTATATATATGTATACGTTGAGGAATAGAGTGAATTGGAACGATGTGGTATACTGGGATTGACGTGCTGTCAATGGATTGAACTAGGGCATGTGAAGCGTGTGGGGTAAACCATGGAAAGTTGTGTGGGGCCTGGATGTGGAAAGGGAGCTGTGGTTTCGGTGCATTATTACATGGCAGCTAGAGACTGAGTGTGAACGAATGGGGCCTTTGTTGTCTTTTCCTAGTGCTACCTCGCACACATGAGGGGGGAGGGGAATGTTATTCCATGTGTGGTGGGGTGGCGATGGGAACAAATAAAGGCAGACAGTATGAATTATTTACATGTGTATAGATGTATATGTCTGTGTGTGTATATATATGTGTACATTGAGATGTATAGGTATGTATATTTGCGTGTGTGGACGTGTATGTATATACATGTGTATGTGGGCGGGTTGGGCCATTCTTTCGTCTGTTTCCTTGCGCTACCTCGCTAATGCGGGAGACAGTGACAAAGCAAAATAAAAAAATAATTAAATACGTTGAGATGTATAGGTATGTATATGTGCATGTGTGGACATGTATGTATACACATGTGTAAGTGGGTGGGTTGGGCCATTCTTTCGTCTGTTTCCTTGCGCTACCTCGCTAACACGGGAGACAGCGACAAAGTATAATAAAATATAAAAATGATATATATATATATATATATGTGTGTGTGTGTGTGTGTGTATGTGTATGTATATGAGTGGGTGAGCCATTCTTCGTCTGTTTCCTGGCACTACCTCATTGATGCGGAAAACAGCAATTATGTGTCTATAAGTATACATGATAAATGCTTAATCGCTGTTTCCTGCATCAGCAAGGTAGCACCAGGAAACAGATGAAGAATGGCCCATCCACTCATATACACTTTTTTTTTTGTTTTTTTTTTGTTTTTTTTTTTGTCGCCGTCTCCTGCGTTTGCGAGGTAGCGCAAGGAAACAGACGAAAGAAATGGCCCAACCCACCCCTATACACATGTATATACATACGTCCACACACGCAAATATACATACCTACACAGCTTTCCATGGTTTACCCCAGTCGCTTCACATGCCTTGATTCAATCCACTGACAGCACGTCAACCCCGGTATACCACATCGTTCCAATTCACTCTATTCCTTGCCCTCCTTTCACCCTCCTGCATGTTCAGGCCCCGATCACACAAAATCTTTTTCACTCCATCTTTCCACCTCCAATTTGGTCTCCCTCTTCTCCTCGTTCCCTCCACCTTCGACACATATATTCTCTTGGTCAATCTTTCCTCACTCATTCTCTCCATGTGCCCAAACCATTTCAAAACACCCTCTTCTGCTCTCTCAACCACGCTCTTTTTATTTCCACACATCTCTCTAACCCTTACGTTACTTACTCGATCAAACCACCTCACACCACACATTGTCCTCAAACATCTCATTTCCAGCACATCCATCCTCCTGCGCACAACTCTATCCATAGCCCAAGCCTCGCAACCATACAACATTGTTGGAACCACTATTCCTTCAAACATACCCATTTTTGCTTTCTGAGATAATGTTCTCGACTTCCACATATATACACATATGTTTACATAAACATGGACATATACATATACATACATATACATATCAACAAATACACATACATATACACACACAGACATATACATATATACACAGTTACATATTCATTCTTGCTTGCCTTCATCCATTCCTGGTGCTACCCTGCCCCATAGGAAACAGCATTGCTACCCCCTGCTTCAGTGAGGTAGTGCCAGGAAAAGGCCACATTTGTTTACCCTCAGTCTTTAGCTGTCATGTGTAATGCATGAAACCACAGATCCCTATCCACATCCAGGCCCTCAGACCTTTCCATGGCTTACCCTAGACGTTTTACATGCCCTGGTTCAGTCCATTGACAGCACATCAACCGTAGTATACCACATTGTTCCAATTCACTCTATTCCTTGCATGCCTTTCACCCTCCTGTATGTTCAGGCCCTGATCGCTCAAAATCTCTTTCACTCCATCCTTCCACCTCCAATTTGGTCTCCTGCTTTCCTTGTTCCCTCCACCTCTGACACATATATCCTCTTTTTCAATCTTATTATACTTGATTGCAGTTTCCCACATTAGTAAGGTAGTACCAAGAAACAGACGAAGAAAGACCCATCCCTTCATATACACATACACACACATACATATATCTACATATACACGTACACAGACATATACATACATACACATGTAGGTATGATGATCACACTTCAGAAGGAGTTTATACAATTTTATTTAACGTAATTTTCTATACATGTGGCATGACATGTTTCATAGCATCTAATGAGGTGCATTGTCTTCATGAAACATGTTGTACCACATGTCTAGAAAAATTACATGTTGAATAAAACTGTATGAACTCCTACTGGAAATACAATTTCATCTTCGTATATACTCATGTACATATTCATACTAGCCAGAGCTAGATGCCTATTTTATCAACCAACCCCTAGGGGTGAATGAACAGCTGGGTTGACTGTGGACCATCTGCCACCACCATGATTTGAACCTATGCAGTTGACCTTGGGTGGCTTGTGAATGCGTCTCTGTCAGGAACGCTAACTGCTACACCACCTTCACAATTTGAAGCACTTTAAACCTCTAATGATCCCCCTTTTGATAAAATTGAAGCCAATGTTGGTAAAGACTTCTCAAATGAAAACATATTTTTGTAAACTACTATTTTTCAGCTATTGTTTTGAATAATTTTAATGATGAAATAAAGAATACAAAAATCCCAATAGCTATGCAGTAAAAGCAAAATTACTGTGTAATTGCTCAAGATATGTAAGTCTAATGATGAAATTTACAGTTTCTATGAAATGGTAAATACCGCATCAAACAAATTGAAACTGCTCCAAAAGTATGATTTTCAGAGAAAAGTACATGATGAAGACTGTATTTGTTGTTTAGAATTATGAAATCAGCATGTCATTAAACCATATATACAGACATTAGTAACAGAACAGGACTGTGAACTTTTTTTTCTTAAGACCTTTATTTGTCACCATTTTTCTGTGGAACTTGAAAATATATCCTTCTCCATGTGGTCAGAGAAATTTTGTAAGTTAAAGGGCATATTTATAAATCAGTAAATGGGAGATAGATTGACTGGCCATGAACAAAGAGTTGTGATTAATGGTCAAGCCTCAGAATTGTTAGACATAACTAGTGGAGAGCCATAGGAATGAGTCTTGGGACCAGTTCTCTTCCTCATATACATTGATGATGTAGATAATGGGCTACATTCCAAGATATCAAAATTCGCTGATGATACAATAAAGCTGGGAAGTAGATATACAGTACAAATGAACTTGAATGTTTACAACTTCACACTGACATAGACAAACTGATGGACTGGGCTCATAAGTGGCAAATGAATTTTAACATTTGCAGGTGCAAAGTTTTGCATATTGACAGCAAAAATGAAAAGGTAACCTAAAGTGTGATTCTGCTGAATTGCAAAAGGTAAATGAGGGGTAAAATTTGGGTGTAATAATCTCTGGTGACCTAAAATCAAGTAAGCAGTGCACAGACGCAGTGAAAAGAGCAAACAAAATTCTTGGATTCATAGGTAGGGCTTTTAAATTTAAGTCCAGGGAAATCATACTTAATCTTTCCAGTCTATTAGTTCATTCCCATCTTGAATATTGTTTAGTTTTGGTCACCCTTTCTGAAAAATGATATTGACAGAGATATAGACAGAATGGAGAGAGAGCAGCATAAAGTTACCAAAATGATTCTCGGGCTGAGAAACAAATCCTTTGAGAGCAGATTAAACAGCTTGAATCTGTTTAGTACAGAAAAGATGTGGTTAAGAGGTGATCTAATAAAAGCGGTCAATATTATCAAAGCCTTTGATGATCTGTCAAGTTACTTAAGACTTGATTCATCTGATTTCACTTGCGGTAATGGATACAAACTCGTGGACAAACATTTTACTTTGAATAAGGCATTGTACTATTTCTTCAACAGGATTGTTAACACATGGAAAGATTTGTCAGTTAGAGTGGTTGAAAGCAGAACTATAGGTGCATTTAAAAATAGATGATAAAAAATTCACTTCAAATTCACAGCTTAGATTATTTGTGCCTCCTTAGTCACCTTGATAGTATGCAGGTTACTCTTTTTGAAGTATCTGTATACAGTCTAAATTTTACCACACTATTCTGAGTTTCTGATATCTTCAACTAACACAAGCAGTCTCGAAAGGACCCAGTGGTCTTTTACTGTTTGAATTCCTGTGTAATCCTTTGTATTCAACTTTTTGTAATCTACAACTCCATGATTTAGAAAGGAATGTAGATACTTAGGAGTCTGTAATGTGTATGTTTCAGAATACTGTCTTTATTGCTTTGATAATGTTTGGTGTAAGAATGTCTACCCAAAAACTCAAACAATCTTAAAAACTAATTCATCTGAATGCCAGTGTCTGATATGACATCATTAACTTTCTGTACTAAATATACATAGAGGATATTAAGATGGAAGTTATCATCTGGATGTCTGTGCTGAGATGGATGTATTCCTTGAAAAAACTTTTTTTTTTTTTTTATACATAGATAAAAAATGAGAAAAGAGAAGAACAAAAGGGTTAGATTGACTATGTGGCAGTGGATGAAAGGTTGTGCTGGATGCTAAAGTTATAAAAATATTCGTGGGAGATTCTGACCATTGTGCAGTTCTTGTGGAGGTGAAGATCAAGAAGTACAAGTATGGTGTAAGGAAGAATGAAGAAGCAAAAGTGTTGGCAAGTGAGTAAATGAATCAGAAAGAATGCAAGGAGCAGTATGTAAGAAGGGTGACACAAAGTTCAGATGAAAGACCCGTATATGTAGGGATATATTGATGTGAAAAGTGTCTATTGAGGATGTAAAGCATGTGTACGTGTAGGAAGAGAGGAGAGTGATTGGTTCTCGGTGAATGTAGGTTTACAGCAGGGGTGTGTGATGTCTCCGTGGTTGCTTGATTTGTTTATGGATGGGGTTGTTGGGGAGGTGAATGCAAGAGTTTCGGAGAGAGGGGCAAGTATGCAGTCTGTTGTGGATGAGAGAGCTTGGGATGTGAGTCAGTTGTTGTTCGCTGATGATACAGCGCTGGTTGCTGATTTGGGTGAGAAACTGCAGAAGCTGATGACTGAGTTTGGTAAAGTGTGTGAAAGAAGAAAGTTAAGAGTAAATGTGAATAAGAGCAAGGTTATTAGGTACAGTAGGGTTGAGGGTCAAGTCAACTGGGAGGTAAGTTTGAATGGAGAAAAACTGGAGGAAGTGAAGTGTTTTAGATATCTGGGAGTGGATTTGGCAGCGGATGGAACCATGGAAGCGGAAGTGAATCATAGGATGGGGAAGGGGTGAAAATTCTGGGAGCCTTGAAGAATGTTTGGAAGTCAAGAACATTATCTCGGAAAGCAAAAATGGGTATGTTTGAAGGAATAGTGGTTCCAACAATGTTGTATGGTTGCGAGGTGTGGGCTATGGATAGAGTTGTGTGCAGGAGGGTGGATGTGCTGGAAATGAGATGTTTGAGGACAATATGTGGTGTGAGGTGGTTTGATCAAGTAAGTAATAATAGGGTAAGAGAGATATGGTAATAAAAAGAGTGTGGTTGAGAGAGAAGAGGGTGTTTTGAAATGGTTTGGTCACATGGAGAGAATGAGTGAGGAAAGATTGACCAAGAGGATATATGTGTCAGAGGTGGAGGGAACGAGGAGAAGTGGGACACCAAATTGGAGGTGGAAAGATGGAGTGAAAAAGATTTTGAGTGATCGGTGCCTGAACATGCAGGAGGGTAAAAGGCGTGCAAGGAATAGAGTGAATTGGAATGATGTGGTATACCAGGGTCAGCGTGCTGTCAGTGGATTGAACCAGGGCATGTGAAGCATCTGGGGTAAACCATGGAAAGTTCTGTGGGGCCTGGATGAAGGAAAGGGAGCTGTGGTTTCGGTGCATTATACATGACAGCTAGAGACTGGGTGTGAACGAATGTAGCCTTTATTGTCTTTTCTTAGTGCTACTTTGCACACATGCGGGGGAAGGGGGTTGTCACTTCATGTGTGGCAGGGTGGCGACGGGAATGAATAGGGGGAGACGGTATGAATTATGTACATGTGTATATATTTATTTGTCTGTGTGTGTATATATATGTATACGTTGAGGAATAGAGTGAATTGGAACGATGTGGTATACTGGGATTGACGTGCTGTCAATGGATTGAACTAGGGCATGTGAAGCGTGTGGGGTAAACCATGGAAAGTTGTGTGGGGCCTGGATGTGGAAAGGGAGCTGTGGTTTCGGTGCATTATTACATGGCAGCTAGAGACTGAGTGTGAACGAATGGGGCCTTTGTTGTCTTTTCCTAGTGCTACCTCGCACACATGAGGGGGGAGGGGAATGTTATTCCATGTGTGGTGGGGTGGCGATGGGAACAAATAAAGGCAGACAGTATGAATTATTTACATGTGTAATATGTATATGTCTGTGTGTGTATATATATGTGTACATTGAGATGTATAGGTATGTATATTTGCGTGTGTGGACGTGTATGTATATACATGTGTATGTGGGCGGGTTGGGCCATTCTTTCGTCTGTTTCCTTGCGCTACCTCGCTAATGCGGGAGACAGTGACAAAGCAAAATAAAAAAATAATTAAATACGTTGAGATGTATAGGTATGTACATGTGCATGTGTGGACATGTATGTATACACATGTGTAAGTGGGTGGGTTGGGCCATTCTTTCGTCTGTTTCCTTGCGCTACCTCGCTAACACGGGAGACAGCGACAAAGTATAATAAAATATAAAAATGATATATATATATATATATATGTGTGTGTGTGTGTGTGTGTATGTGTATGTATATGAGTGGGTGAGCCATTCTTCGTCTGTTTCCTGGCACTACCTCATTGATGCGGAAAACAGCAATTATGTGTCTATAAGTATACATGATAAATGCTTAATCGCTGTTTCCTGCATCAGCAAGGTAGCACCAGGAAACAGATGAAGAATGGCCCATCCACTCATATACACTTTTTTTTTTGTTTTTTTTTTGTTTTTTTTTTTGTCGCCGTCTCCTGCGTTTGCGAGGTAGCGCAAGGAAACAGACGAAAGAAATGGCCCAACCCACCCCTATACACATGTATATACATACGTCCACACACGCAAATATACATACCTACACAGCTTTCCATGGTTTACCCCAGTCGCTTCACATGCCTTGATTCAATCCACTGACAGCACGTCAACCCCGGTATACCACATCGTTCCAATTCACTCTATTCCTTGCCCTCCTTTCACCCTCCTGCATGTTCAGGCCCCGATCACACAAAATCTTTTTCACTCCATCTTTCCACCTCCAATTTGGTCTCCCTCTTCTCCTCGTTCCCTCCACCTTCGACACATATATTCTCTTGGTCAATCTTTCCTCACTCATTCTCTCCATGTGCCCAAACCATTTCAAAACACCCTCTTCTGCTCTCTCAACCACGCTCTTTTTATTTCCACACATCTCTCTAACCCTTACGTTACTTACTCGATCAAACCACCTCACACCACACATTGTCCTCAAACATCTCATTTCCAGCACATCCATCCTCCTGCGCACAACTCTATCCATAGCCAAGCCTCGCAACCATACAACATTGTTGGAACCACTATTCCTTCAAACATACCCATTTTTGCTTTCTGAGATAATGTTCTCGACTTCCACATATATACACATATGTTTACATAAACATGGACATATACATATACATACATATACATATCAACAAATACACATACATATACACACACAGACATATACATATATACACAGTTACATATTCATTCTTGCTTGCCTTCATCCATTCCTGGTGCTACCCTGCCCCATAGGAAACAGCATTGCTACCCCCTGCTTCAGTGAGGTAGTGCCAGGAAAAGGCCACATTTGTTTACCCTCAGTCTTTAGCTGTCATGTGTAATGCATGAAACCACAGATCCCTATCCACATCCAGGCCCTCAGACCTTTCCATGGCTTACCCTAGACGTTTTACATGCCCTGGTTCAGTCCATTGACAGCACATCAACCGTAGTATACCACATTGTTCCAATTCACTCTATTCCTTGCATGCCTTTCACCCTCCTGTATGTTCAGGCCCTGATCGCTCAAAATCTCTTTCACTCCATCCTTCCACCTCCAATTTGGTCTCCTGCTTTCCTTGTTCCCTCCACCTCTGACACATATATCCTCTTTTTCAATCTTATTATACTTGATTGCAGTTTCCCACATTAGTAAGGTAGTACCAAGAAACAGACGAAGAAAGACCCATCCCTTCATATACACATACACACACATACATATATCTACATATACACGTACACAGACATATACATACATACACATGTAGGTATGATGATCACACTTCAGAAGGAGTTTATACAATTTTATTTAACGTAATTTTCTATACATGTGGCATGACATGTTTCATAGCATCTAATGAGGTGCATTGTCTTCATGAAACATGTTGTACCACATGTCTAGAAAAATTACATGTTGAATAAAACTGTATGAACTCCTACTGGAAATACAATTTCATCTTCGTATATACTCATGTACATATTCATACTAGCCAGAGCTAGATGCCTATTTTATCAACCAACCCCTAGGGGTGAATGAACAGCTGGGTTGACTGTGGACCATCTGCCACCACCATGATTTGAACCTATGCAGTTGACCTTGGGTGGCTTGTGAATGCGTCTCTGTCAGGAACGCTAACTGCTACACCACCTTCACAATTTGAAGCACTTTAAACCTCTAATGATCCCCCTTTTGATAAAATTGAAGCCAATGTTGGTAAAGACTTCTCAAATGAAAACATATTTTTGTAAACTACTATTTTTCAGCTATTGTTTTGAATAATTTTAATGATGAAATAAAGAATACAAAAATCCCAATAGCTATGCAGTAAAAGCAAAATTACTGTGTAATTGCTCAAGATATGTAAGTCTAATGATGAAATTTACAGTTTCTATGAAATGGTAAATACCGCATCAAACAAATTGAAACTGCTCCAAAAGTATGATTTTCAGAGAAAAGTACATGATGAAGACTGTATTTGTTGTTTAGAATTATGAAATCAGCATGTCATTAAACCATATATACAGACATTAGTAACAGAACAGGACTGTGAACTTTTTTTTCTTAAGACCTTTATTTGTCACCATTTTTCTGTGGAACTTGAAAATATATCCTTCTCCATGTGGTCAGAGAAATTTTGTAAGTTAAAGGGCATATTTATAAATCAGTAAATGGGAGATAGATTGACTGGCCATGAACAAAGAGTTGTGATTAATGGTCAAGCCTCAGAATTGTTAGACATAACTAGTGGAGAGCCATAGGAATGAGTCTTGGGACCAGTTCTCTTCCTCATATACATTGATGATGTAGATAATGGGCTACATTCCAAGATATCAAAATTCGCTGATGATACAATAAAGCTGGGAAGTAGATATACAGTACAAATGAACTTGAATGTTTACAACTTCACACTGACATAGACAAACTGATGGACTGGGCTCATAAGTGGCAAATGAATTTTAACATTTGCAGGTGCAAAGTTTTGCATATTGACAGCAAAAATGAAAAGGTAACCTAAAGTGTGATTCTGCTGAATTGCAAAAGGTAAATGAGGGGTAAAATTTGGGTGTAATAATCTCTGGTGACCTAAAATCAAGTAAGCAGTGCACAGACGCAGTGAAAAGAGCAAACAAAATTCTTGGATTCATAGGTAGGGCTTTTAAATTTAAGTCCAGGGAAATCATACTTAATCTTTCCAGTCTATTAGTTCATTCCCATCTTGAATATTGTTTAGTTTTGGTCACCCTTTCTGAAAAATGATATTGACAGAGATATAGACAGAATGGAGAGAGAGCAGCATAAAGTTACCAAAATGATTCTCGGGCTGAGAAACAAATCCTTTGAGAGCAGATTAAACAGCTTGAATCTGTTTAGTACAGAAAAGATGTGGTTAAGAGGTGATCTAATAAAAGCGGTCAATATTATCAAAGCCTTTGATGATCTGTCAAGTTACTTAAGACTTGATTCATCTGATTTCACTTGCGGTAATGGATACAAACTCGTGGACAAACATTTTACTTTGAATAAGGCATTGTACTATTTCTTCAACAGGATTGTTAACACATGGAAAGATTTGTCAGTTAGAGTGGTTGAAAGCAGAACTATAGGTGCATTTAAAAATAGATGATAAAAAATTCACTTCAAATTCACAGCTTAGATTATTTGTGCCTCCTTAGTCACCTTGATAGTATGCAGGTTACTCTTTTTGAAGTATCTGTATACAGTCTAAATTTTACCACACTATTCTGAGTTTCTGATATCTTCAACTAACACAAGCAGTCTCGAAAGGACCCAGTGGTCTTTTACTGTTTGAATTCCTGTGTAATCCTTTGTATTCAACTTTTTGTAATCTACAACTCCATGATTTAGAAAGGAATGTAGATACTTAGGAGTCTGTAATGTGTATGTTTCAGAATACTGTCTTTATTGCTTTGATAATGTTTGGTGTAAGAATGTCTACCCAAAAACTCAAACAATCTTAAAAACTAATTCATCTGAATGCCAGTGTCTGATATGACATCATTAACTTTCTGTACTAAATATACATAGAGGATATTAAGATGGAAGTTATCATCTGGATGTCTGTGCTGAGATGGATGTATTCCTTGAAAAAACTTTTTTTTTTTTTTATACATAGATAAAAAATGAGAAAAGAGAAGAACAAAAGGGTTAGATTGACTATGTGGCAGTGGATGAAAGGTTGTGCTGGATGCTAAAGTTATAAAAATATTCGTGGGAGATTCTGACCATTGTGCAGTTCTTGTGGAGGTGAAGATCAAGAAGTACAAGTATGGTGTAAGGAAGAATGAAGAAGCAAAAGTGTTGGCAAGTGAGTAAATGAACCAGAAAGAATGCAAGGAGCAGTATGTAAGAAGGGTGACACAAAGTTCAGATGAAAGACCCGTATATGTAGGGATATATTGATGTGAAAAGTGTCTATTGAGGATGTAAAGCATGTGTACGTGTAGGAAGAGAGGAGAGTGATTGGTTCTCGGTGAATGTAGGTTTACAGCAGGGGTGTGTGATGTCTCCATGGTTGCTTGATTTGTTTATGGATGGGGTTGTTGGGGAGGTGAATGCAAGAGTTTCGGAGAGAGGAGCAAGTATGCAGTCTGTTGTGGATGAGAGAGCTTGGGATGTGAGTCAGTTGTTGTTCGCTGATGATACAGCGCTGGTTGCTGATTTGGGTGAGAAACTGCAGAAGCTGATGACTGAGTTTGGTAAAGTGTGTGAAAGAAGAAAGTTAAGAGTAAATGTGAATAAGAGCAAGGTTATTAGGTACAGTAGGGTTGAGGGTCAAGTCAACTGGGAGGTAAGTTTGAATGGAGAAAAACTGGAGGAAGTGAAGTGTTTTAGATATCTGGGAGTGGATTTGGCAGCGGATGGAACCATGGAAGCGGAAGTGAATCATAGGATGGGGAAGGGGTGAAAATTCTGGGAGCCTTGAAGAATGTTTGGAAGTCAAGAACATTATCTCGGAAAGCAAAAATGGGTATGTTTGAAGGAATAGTGGTTCCAACAATGTTGTATGGTTGCGAGGTGTGGGCTATGGATAGAGTTGTGTGCAGGAGGGTGGATGTGCTGGAAATGAGATGTTTGAGGACAATATGTGGTGTGAGGTGGTTTGATCAAGTAAGTAATAATAGGGTAAGAGAGATATGGTAATAAAAAGAGTGTGGTTGAGAGAGAAGAGGGTGTTTTGAAATGGTTTGGTCACATGGAGAGAATGAGTGAGGAAAGATTGACCAAGAGGATATATGTGTCAGAGGTGGAGGGAATGAGGAGAAGTGGGACACCAAATTGGAGGTGGAAAGATTGATCGAAAAAGATTTTGAGTGATCGGGGCCTGAACATGCAGGAGGGTGAAAGGCGTGCAAGGAATAGAGTGAATTGGAACGATGTGGCATACCGGGGTCGACATGCTGTCAATGGATTGAACTAGGGCATGTGAAGTGTGTGGGGTAAACTATGGAAAATTCTGTGGGGCCTGGATGTGGAAAGGGAGCTGTGGTTTCGGTGCATTATTACATGACAGCTAGAGACTGGGTGTGAACGAATGTGGCCTTTGTTGTCTTTTCCTAGCGCTACCTCGCACACATGAGGGGGGAGGGGGTTGTTATTTCATGTGTGGCAAGGTGGCGATGGGAGTGAATAAAGGTAGACAGTATGAATTATGTACATGTGTATATATGTATATGTCTGTGTGTGTATATATATGTATACATTGAGATGTATAGGTATGTATATTTGCGTGTGTGGACATGTATGTATATACATGTGTATGTGGGTGGTTGGGCCATTCTTTCGTCTGTTTCCTTGCGCTACCTCAGTGATGCAGGAGACAGCGGCAAAGCAAAATAGATAAAATATTGATGTGTGAGTGAGGTGTTTAGAATGTTTAAAGAATGACTGTTAGAATTTGAAGAATTAATAGTTGGATACATAGATGTGAGATATAAGAATAGGCAGTGGACAGATGTGATTAGAAATGCTGTGGAAGAGGAGAAAAAGGCATATGATAGGTTCATTGAAAGGAATTTACCAATGAAAGTTCAGCAGAGGAGGAGGGAAGAATATAGGATTTGTTAAGTGGAATGTTAAGAAACTGATAGAGGAAAACACAGAAAGAACAGATGAAGATTTTGAAAGAAACTAGAGTAAGAATATTGGGAAAATACTGGAAGGAGGTGAAAAAGGAAAGAGGTGGATATAAGAGTAGAAGTATAAATGTGAGAAGTATGGTAGAGAAGTTGCTAAATCAAAAGTAGGAAGTGAAAGAAAGATGGGAAGAGTATTTTGAAGAAGTGATGAATGTGGGAAACAGTGAGGCGGTAGATGTTACATGCATGTTTATGCGGGATAGAAAGAAAAGGGTACTGGTGCAGAGGCCTATAGCAAGAGGGGAGGTGAAAAGGGTGACAGTGAGATTGAAGGTAGGAAAGGCACCTGGAGTGGATGGGATTACAGCTGAAATGTTGAAAAGTAGAGAAAGTGTGATAGGGTGGATGCATTTGATATGTAATTTAGCATGGAATCAGAAAGTTGCACAGTAGGATTGGGTGAAAGCTATTGTTGTACCTTTATTGAAAGGAAAAGGTGCTAAGGATATATTTAGAAATTATAGGGAATAAGTCTGTTAATTATGCCAGGAAGAAGTGTATGCAAGAGTGTTGATTGAGTGATGGAAGTGACTTAATGCAGAATAAGTGAAGAGCAAGTGGATTTTAGGAAAGGTAGATGTGTAGATTAGATATTTGCAGAGAATGATTGTAGAAAAGTATGTAGCTAAAGGTAAGAAGTATGCAACTTTAATGGATCTGGAGAAAGTGTTTGATGGAGTTGACTGGAGTGCTTTATGGAATGTTGTAAAGATATATATCTTAGGGGACAACTGTTGGATGATGTGAAAGTCTTCTGTAGAGAAACAAATGTATGTGTAAGAGTGGATGGAGAGTTCAGCAAAAACTTTGGTATTCATGTGGATGTGAGGCAGGGCTGTTTGATGTATGGAGTGATAAGAGAGATGAAAGCTTAACTAGGGAAAGGGAATACAGAAGTGGAGTGTGGTGGTGATGTATGGTGGCTAGTGACAAACTATTTGTTGATGGTTCTGTGTTGTTTGCTGAGAGTGAAGAGGAGTTGCAAAAGGTTGTAAGTGTGTTTTATGATGTGTATAAGCTCAGACAATTGAAGGTAAATGTTAGCAAAAGTAAAATATTAGTGTTTGAAAGGAAACCAAGTGAAAAGATAGATTTTGCAAAGCCCTACAGAGTGTTAGAAGAAAATGTACTAAACTGTATCATAGATATCAGGGGAAAATGACTAGATGAGAAGAGTGGATGAGAAGAGAGACTTCGGAAACTATCATGGGTAACTTTGGTGATGTGGAAGGAGGTGAGGGAGAGAGCAGTAAGGATAGAAGAGTCACTGGGTCCCAAAATAGAATAATGAAGGGTGGAAGTGTAAGTATGCAAGAGAGGAAAGGATTAAGGAACAGCATAATCCTCCCGACCCAGACCTATGGAGCTGAAACATGGACATGGTAGAAGGATGTGTTGATTGGTGTATGTGAGGGAGGCATGTAAGGACAGGGATGAGTGGCCATTTTCTTGATGGGAGTTTCAGGAGAGAATGGGCGTTAGAGAGGTAGATAGATTTGTAGATAAATATTAGGTATGTAGGTCATAACTGAATTGTGTTAACAAATTCAGGACATACTCTACAGATGGATGGATGGATGACCAAATTCTTTTTTACCTTCTTCTATATGTGAAATTTGCTATTGAGCTCATGTACCAGTAGCTCCTTATCTCAGTAATTATAATTCTAAAAGATGACTGATGAACAGGTCAAAACTTATCTCTCTAGATTATAGATAGTTAAATACACTGATGAAAATTTGAGGTAATTGTTATTAGGTGATTATGAAAAAATGGAGGTTGTGTTGAGCTACATTCAGATGAAAAGAATCACACTCAATATTTGAGTGTGATGAATTATTTTAAAGCAAAAACCAAAACTTTAGTAGTGGCTTTTAGTGAGAAAATATATTGGTGTGGAAGGTGGAGCTAAGATTAAATGTGTGCAAATTCATCATACCCTTACTAAGACTAGGATCGGTATCACCTATAGTTTAACATATGAAACGTGGTTGCATAATATCTGTAGATTGTTAAATCAGTTTTGTCACTAATAGAGAATACATCAGAGTTGATCCAGCTTAGTTCAGTGCAAAGTAACTGTTCAAACAGGAACACAAATATTGTACCATCTGTACATATTCCATTTATGGAGATTTTAAGACAATGGCTTTTGATTTCCTTTTTTTGATAATGATTATTTTTGTCTATATAGGAGGACTAAATGTGATATTGTTTTTCTATTCAGAGTTTAATGCTTATGTCACATAAGAAATGATATGCAGATGAGTATTTATTGATAATATGTATGATCCTAATTTGTCTTCTTTGCCTGACAGTTCTATTTTCACCGCATTCAGGGTACACCAAGGAGTTTCATGCAGTGATGTTTTTACTTGTAAATCAGAATTATACATTATTATTTCATTTGGAAACAGAACTAAAAGAAAATTATCTCTTGTTCTTGCTATGAGAAAATTTTGTCACAGGTTATGTACTCCATAGTCCATACAAACTTGATGCATTGTACATTGCAACCAATTTGTCAAAGCCACTTTCACTTTATGTGTTTGCTGTTAGGCTCTTCATATTTTGAGATAAAGATGGTAATGATAATTGTTATAATATTCTAGTAATTATGTTGATAATACAATTGAGTGTTGCAATTTTATGAATAATTTTTCTGTACAAGAATCCCTCTTAAAACAAAACCAGCAGTGTTCCACCCATTCAGAGCTATTCTAGTGGTAAGAGCAGGATGCAAGGGACAGAGTAGGAGCATGGCCAGATATTATTGTAGCAGGGAATAAGAGGCATAGAAGTTGATCCTTAAGAATGACCACAATGAATGGGTTATGCGTCATATTATTCAAATAATATAATTGTGCCATTGGTTGTGTTTTCTGTGCTTCTGCACTTAGTTTAGTATTGCCTACAGTTCCATTGTAGTTATTTAAAGTAGTTTGTTCCTTATCCACAAGATATATGTGATGTATATTACAGAAAATATAATTAACAAGAGAAAGGTGATATCATTTTAATAGCAGCTGTATGATTATGGTGAATGCTGGTGAAAGCAGTTAGATTACTGTTGCTTACTTTATAATCTCATTTATGATTTACTTATTGACTATTCATTAGCAAATACTGTTGCTTTTATAGTCAGTTTTATGTTCACAGAATCTTGTGTATAATGAAGCGTGTAGATTTCTTGTATGTAGTAAGTGCGGTGATATTTAATGAACAACAAAATGCAGATCGTTGTAGAAGTGCATTGGCAATAGATTTGCGAATAAGAAATAGGTGTAGTTGCCATGGAAATAGAATTACTTTCAAAGCCAGCCCTACAACTTTTTTCCAGTTTTCAATTCATGGCATTTACATGGTAATGCAGGCTGGTTATCAATAGTTTCTTACCTGTGAATGCCATAGAGCACTTAAATGATAAATACAACTTTTTTTACATGGTAAAATTGTAGTCTCTTTAAGTAAGCACCTGAAACACATCAAATGGACACATAGAGCTTTACTAATAATTTAGTTGTGTCTGTGTTAATCATTTTCTTATCACAAATCCATTTATGAAGATAGATTATCATGGCTATATGCTAATTTATACATACTCATGTTTCTTTCTTACTTGATTGCTTTCTCCAGTGTTCGCGAGATAGCTCCAGGAGCAGACTAAGAAAAGGCCACTTTCCGTACTTCCATTCTGTAGACGTCGTGTGTAATGCATAAAAGCCACAGCCCCCTATCCACAACGATCCCTTAAAGACCTTTCTATGGTTTTATGTGGCTGCCTCATATGTCCTGGTTCTGTTCATTGACAATACCCCACCCCCCTGTATACCACATTATTCCAGTTAACTCTGTCCCATGCACACCTTTCACCTTCCTGCATGTTCAGGCTCCAGGCACTCAATATATTTTTAACTCCATTCTTCCATCTCCTTCTCCCCTTCTCTTTTTACAGTTATACCCTGTTTGTCACCCTCACCTCACACATTCTTTCATTATGACCAAACCATCTTAGCTTATCCTCTTCAGCTCTCTCATCAATACTCTTCATATTACCACACCTCTCTCTTACCCTGTTATTAATTACTCAGTCAACCCTACTTACTCCATATATTTCCCTCAAACATTTCTTTTTCAATACATCCATCCTCTTCTGTGCAATCTCATCTATAACCCCATGCCTTACATCCATACATTGGTGGGACTGCTGTACCTTAAATCATACACATTTTTGCCCTCCCAGATAGTGACCTCTCTTTCTACACATTTCTCAGTGGTCCCAGAACCTTCTTCCCCACTCACCCTGTGATTCACTTTCACTTCCATGGTTCCATTTACTGCCATATCTTAAATACCCCACTTCCTCCAGATTTTCTCTATTCAACCCCCATCTAACCTGTGTCTTTGCACTGCTTAAGCCTAATAACCTTGTTTTCTTTCAGATTTACTTTCACACACTCAAACAAACTCAGACACCAACTTCTAGTCTCTCACTGGAATGTCTCAAATGCTGTTATCAAAAAACAACTTGCTCACTTTCGAGGCCCCTCCACCTCCTGCAGGCAACATGTCTGACCCTCTCTCTGAGACCTTTGCATTTCCCTCCCTCACCACTCCAGCCATAAACAAATTTAATAGCTTTGGCAACATCACACACCTCGACTGCAAACCTTTGTACCCACACACACACACATGGGCCTTATTCTTGTGATTAAAACTCTTCACTCCTTCTGGTAGCTTTCTTCCCATGCCATTTATTTGTAACACATTTTACAAAGCATCTCTATCATCCCTATTATATTCTCTCTTTAAATGCATAGATGCCACACATGGTGTCAGCAAAAAACAGTTTCTGCCTCTATATATTTCCAAAGGCAATGCACAGCTGAGGTTTATTGAGGGTACGTGTACATGATTTCTTCAGGGTGAAATCAGCTTGCATCTGATTGTTGAAACAAGTGTCTCTGGTGGTATGAGCAACCAGCAATCTACCAGTGTGCCTTAGGCTATCTTGAGGGAAGGGTGTTCTTTCTTTACTCTTCCTGGCTGCCACTTCATTTTGGGAATTTGACTTATAAGTGCTGTATTTCTTCCATGTCTACTTCGAGATGGTTGGTTTTCCCTTTCTAAGGAAGAGAGAGCCTGGATTCTTGCCAGGGAGCAAGAAAACGTGGACACATGAGATTTCTAGGTGCACAGGGTTCTCAAAATGCACAATCAGTTGGCTTCCTCTAACGTCTCATCAGTGCCTCACCTCATTCTGGAGATCAAGACCCTATGGACCCAAAACATGGACTTAGAATACCTCAGAACCCTGCTGATTTCATACCCAAGTGTCTACAGATGGTAATCAAGGACAAATGAGATGACAAAGTCCTAAAATGTAAGCATGACACTGCCTTTGAAAGTGGAGGGATAGGCAGACAGTTTTTTGCAGACACTGTACAAATCCTTTTTCTGTAAATATTGTACACATACAGTCTTTAAAGAAACACCTGATCCACACATTGTCGACTCCCTCTGAAACAACACTGTTCCTCATCAGTCTGATGCTTTGTGTCTGCCACCACTCTCTCAGTCGCCTCTTGTCCATACAGCTTACCAAGTATACTCAACAAACTGGTACCTCTGTTATTCGAACAGTTACCTTTGTTCTCCTTGCCTTTATATGTTTTACTGTACATGCCTTCTGCCAATCTTTCGACACTTCACCATGATCCATACATGATCGTAGCTAAAAAATCAAAAACAAATCGTCCCCTTTCTTAAGAAATTCATCTGCAATGCAATCCACTCCAGCCACTTTTTCTCACTTCAGTGAATTCAAGGCTTTCACCACCTCTTATCTCATCAAACCACTTACCTCCTTGATCCAAACACCAAACATCTGCCACCTGGTCAAACACATTCAACAATCCTTCAAAGTACTCTCATTTGCCTCCTTCACCAATGTTCCCATTTGTTCTCCTGTTTTTCTCACACTATGAACCTCCTTCCAGCGCATCTCATTTTCCTTGATTGCTGATATATGCTCACTCCAACATCATTTACCCTCTTTTTTCAGCTCCTGCACACTCCTCTTGACCTCCTGCTGCTTTCTCTTGTACATCTTCCAGTCACTCACACTCCTTCCCTGTAAGTACTGCCTTTACACCTCTATTTTCTGTTTTACAAGCAGCTTTACTGATAGTAGAGAATGTTCAAGAGATGGGGGCCCCACAGTGTAAAACTCCCTAGACCCATATACAGTACAAATATGTAATTTAACAAACATTATTAAGAGTCATGGAAGCCAGTCTTACCAAAGAGATAGGATCTCACTTTTTTTGTTCAGCCCCAAGGGGTACATGGTAGCAATAAGGGAATGAGAAGGCATAGGATTATATAATGGGCAGAGTAGCTGTAAGGAAAAAGTGCATAGTGGTGTTAATATTATATAATCTTGAAAGATTTGCAACACTTCAGAACAAATATATGATGATAATGGTGAAGGAGCAATCAGGAGAGTACCTTAAGCAGTGAAACACCCTCCTTAGAGATGATAAAGTCCTGATAATGGGGTATTTCAGTTATAAAGAGATAGAATGGGAAAATTTGGATTCTCTTGTTGATAGGGAATCATGGAGATATAAGTTTACAGAGTGTATACAGGAAAAATTCCTGTATCAACATATCAGATAGTACATTAGGACAAGAGGGACTGATACACTATCATTGCTAGATTTTATCTTCACACATGGCAGAGAACATTACATATGATACACCAGTTGGAAAAAGTGATCATACAGTGCTCAAGTTTGACTATGTGATAAAAGAGGACATTAAAAGAGTAGAGATGAGACAGGACATAAAGAGATTCTGTTTGTGAGGACTTGAGATTCAACATCATCCTTAATCTGTCACTAGAGGAGTCCCATAGCAGGAAAATAGTTTGAGAGACAAACAGTCTTTTGGCAAATATCTGGATCGCCAAATATATGGATAAGGAAATATTTATTTATTTATTTTGCTTTGTCACTGTCTCCCGTGTTTGCGAGGTAGTGCAAGGAAACTGACGAAAGAAATGGCCCAACCCACCCCCATACACATGTATATACATACACGTCCACACACGCAAATATACATACCTATCCATCTCATTGTACACATATATATACACACGCAGACATATACATATATACACATGTTAATAATTCATACTGTCTGCCTTTATTTACTCCCATTGCCACCTCGCCACACATGGAATAACATCCCCCTCCCCCCTCATGTGTGCGAGGTAGCGCTAGGAAAAGACAACAAAGGTCCCATTCATTCACACACAGTCTCTAGCTGTCATGTAATAATGCCCGAAACCACAGCTCCCTTTCCACATCCAGGCCCCACAGAACTTTCCATGGTGTACCCCCGACACTTCACATGCCCTGATTCAATCCATTGACAGCACGTTGACCTCAGTATACCACATCGATCCAATTCACTCTATCCCTTGCCCGCCTTTCACCCTCCTGCATGTTCAGGCCCCGATCACTCAAAATCTTTTTCACTCCATCTTTCCACCTCCAATTTGGTCTCCCACTTCTCGTTCCCTCCACCTCCGACACATATATCCTCTTGGTCAATCTTTCCTCACTCATTCTCTCCATGTGCCCAAACCATTTCAAAACACCCTCTTCTGCTCTCTCAACCACGCTCTTTTTACTTCCACACATCTCTCTTACCCTTACACTACTTACTCGATCAAACCACCTCACACCACATATTGTCCTCAAACATCTCATTTCCAGCACATCCACCCTCCTCCGCACAACTCTATCCATAGCCCACGCCTCGCAACCATACAACATTGTTGGAACCACTATTCCTTCAAACGTACCCATTTTTGCTTTCCGAGATAATGTTCTCGACTTCCACACATTCTTCAAGGCTCCCAGGATTTTCGCCCCCTCCCCCACCCTATGATTCACTTCCGCTTCCATGGTTCCATCCGCTGCCAGATCCACTCCCAGATATCTAAAACACTTTACTTCCTCCAGTTTTTCTCCATTCAAACTTACCTCCCAATTGACTTGACCCTCAACCCTACTGTACTTAATAACCTTGCTCTTATTCACATTCACTCTTAACTTTCTTCTTTCACACACTTTACCAAAGTCAGTCACCAGCTTCTGCAGTTTCTCACATGAATCAGCCACCAGCGCTGTATCATCAGCGAACAACAACTGACTCACTTCCCAAGCTCTCTCATCCCCAACAGACTGCATACTTGCCCCTCTTTCCAAAACTCTTGCATTCACCTCCCTAACAACACCATCCATAAACAAATTAAACAACCATGGAGACATCACACACCCCTGCCGCAAACCTACATTCACTGAGAACCAATCACTTTCCTCTCTTCCTACACGTACACATGCCTTACATCCTCAATAAAAACTTTTCACTGCTTCTAACAACTTGCCTCCCACACCATATATTCTTAGTACCTTCCACAGAGAATCTCTATTAACTCTATCATATGCCTTCTCCAGATCCATAAATGCTACATACAAATCCATTTGCTTTTTTAAGTATTTCTCAGATACATTCTTCAAAGCAAACACCTGATCCACACATCCTCTACCACTTCTGAAACCACACTGCTCTTCCCCAATCTGATGCTCTGTACATGCCTTCACCCTCTCAATCAATACCCTCCCACATAATTCACCAGGAATACTCAACAAACTTATACCTCTGTAATTAGAGCACTCACTCTTATCCCCTTTGCCTTTGTACAATGGCACTATGCACACATTCCGCCAATCCTCAGACACCTCACCATGAATCATACATACATTAAATAACCTTATCAACCAGTCAACAATACAGTCACCCCCTTTTTTAATAAATTCCACTGCAATACCATCCAAACCTGCTGCCTTGCCGGCTTTCATCTTCCGCAAAGCTTTTACTTCCTCCTCTCTGTTTACCAAATCATTTTCCCTCACCCTCTCACTTTGCACACCACCTCGACTAAAACACCCTATATCTGCCACTCTATCATCAAACACATTCAACAAACCTTCAAAATACTCACTCCATCTCCTTCTCACATCACCACTACTTGTTATCACCTCCCCATTAGCCCCTTTCACTGAAGTTCCCATTTGCTTCCTTGTCTTACGCACTTTATTTACCTCCCTCCAGAACATCTTTTTATTCTCCCTAAAATTTAATGATACTCTCTCACCCCAACTCTCATTTGCCCTCTTTTTCACCTCTTGCACCTTTCTCTTGACCTCCTGCCTCTTTCTTTTATACATCTCCCTCTCATTTGCATTTTTTCTCTGCAAAAATTGTCCAAATGCCTCTCTCTTCTCTTTCACTAATAATCTTACTTCTTCATCCCACCACTCACTACCCTTTCTAATCAACCCACCTCCCACGCTTCTCATGCCACAAGCATCTTTTGCGCAAGCCATCACTGCTTCCCTAAATACATCCCATTCCTCCCCCACTCCCCTTACCTCCTTTGTTCTCATCTTTTTCCATTCTGTACTCAGTCTCTCCTGGTACTTCCTCACACAAGTCTCCTTCCCAAGCTCACTTACTCTCACCACCCTCTTCACCCCAATATTCTCTCTTCTGAATAGCCAAATATATGGATAAGGAAATATTTAACAAACTATTCTTGCTCTATATAAGGCCAAAACTAGAATATGCTTATCAGGTTTGGTCACCACATTTAAAGAAGCACAAAGAGCTTTTAGAGAATGTTCAGAGGATGGCAAGAAAGATAGTAACAGAACTAACAGAGCAGGTGGGTTGTAGTTGATAGGCAGCCAACGACCAGGGAGATACATTACCAGTACTACCTGCCTAACCTTGGTGTCAGGAGGGTTAGTGACATTGGTTAGTAAGCCAGCACTTTAGTGGTTGTCAAGTTGCACTCCTCTGACCCAGGTAGTTGTCTTTTCTTTCTGCCTCACAAACATGTGAACTACTGTCATTCTTTTTTTTTTCTTTTTTTTTAATGAATTTTTAAAATAGAATATTTTAATCTGTATTAAGAGTGCTGAATAGCCTTAGAAGCTCCAGTGCTTGGCTTATAAACCTGAATTCTTTAATTCTCTCCTACCGGCATTCTGTCCACAAACATACGATCTTTCCTTGTCATATGTAACACTTGACAACACTTAACTCACACAGCTCATTCTTCGTAACTAGATTTTCCTGTAAAGAGCACTGTGTGCTAGCCCTGCCTTTTGGCAAAATGGTAGGAGCAGAATATAGAAGTAGTAGGTGGGAACATTTTGGCTGGGGCATTAGGTAGAAGTGGCAATGGAGTTCTATAGTTATGGAGACTCTGTTGCCATGGCCACCCCTTTGAGGGAGTTCCAAATGGAACAGGCATCAGAGATATAGATAGATAGATAGACTTTACTTCATCATTCCACCACTCACTACCATTTCTCTCCTGCTCACAACCCATCTTCCACATAGCACATACTTCTTTCGCACATGCCAGCTCTGCTTCCCTAATTACCTCTCACTTCTCATCCTCTCCCCTAGCTTAGTTTACTCTCACCCTTTACTATTCTACACTTAATCTCTCCTGTTATTTGTTCACACAAGTCTCTTTTCCATGCTTACTTACTTTCACTACCCTTTTCCCGCCCATATCATTTCCTCTTTTTCAAAAACTTGTAGAAATCTTCTCCCTTGCCTCCAGAAGAGAATGATTAGACAACCCACCAGTGGTCCTCTAAGCACATTCATATCCAAGAGTCCTTCTTTGAATGCCTATACCATTTTTTTTATTCCAAGTATACTTATGTATGTATCCCATTTTCAGTGAGCTATTCCCAGTCACAAGTCCTTTTCAGTACACAGCTCCACAAGATGCTCATTATTTCCATTCACGTTGCTGAGTATTCCCCCCCCCCACACACACACACAATTATACCCTTATGCAAGGATTAAAATCTTGGTGTAAAGTGAGAGAAACAACGTAGAGTTGGACTGAATGCTGCTCTATTTCATGGGCAACCACACCTCATCCTGAACGTGTTTGTATACTTTGAGGCATTTCATCCACTCGTATGTCTTTTTGAATTGTTTTCCATCGATATTGATCTATAAATCCCATTACATAATGATATTACAAGATTAATTCATTATTTATGGTTACTGATATCTTAAATATAGATTTACAAAGCTTTCTGATTTATTCATGATTCACTACAGAATTGTATTGATTCGTTATTCCCAATTACAGATTGCCTTGCCTAAAGAATGATATAACTTCATTTATTACATCTTTATTCACAATTTCTTATGTCTGTCAAAAAATGTAACTTTATTGGTTTGTTTTTTCAGAGCTACTGACATTTTCAGAGAAGAATGATAAAGCTTTCTATAATATCTTTTAGTAAATAATGTGCATTTACTGTTATCAATACAGAATGATTCAACTTCACATTTACTAATCATGATATACTGTCACTGATAACTTTAGAACACAATAATATAGTTATTATGTTAATGAATGTGTATGTGCCATCCCTATAGACCCATCCCCACATAATAGTTCATACAAATACAAATGTTTGTGACAATGGAAGAGAACAGAAACACATGGATTTGTGTGGTAGGAGCAGAAAGACATAGATTTTTCAAAGAGGAAGACCTTTAAATTTTTCATAGAGGAAGACCTTTAAATTTTTCATAGTTAAGGTGGTGCAAATAATGTAAGTTGCAGATTTGAAGAAAAACATGCATCAGTCTATGCTTAAGCATATAGTACTGCTTCCAGCTACTCTGATTGGGAAATCACTCTGTATGTAAACAGTTCTGTTGAAGAAAAGTTACTTTGCTTGATGAAAGGTAAAACATTTTCCCACAAATTTATATTCATTACTACAAAAGAAATCAGTTCTATCTATCTATATCTATTGACACCTCTTTCCTTCAGGAACTCCTCAAGGGGATGGCCACTGCAAGAGTCACTATATTGGTGAACTCTAGTGCCACTTTTTAGCCTTAAGTGCCTCACCCCTAACAGGCCAGTCTGGTGCATTGTTTTCAGAGGCTCCTACCTAATGTTCCTACCATTTACTACAACCTAATGTTCCATCCTATTGCTTTTACCTAAAGCTTCCACCTAATATTCCTACTTGCTACTTCTACCTAAAGCTCCTGTCTGATGTTCCAATTAACTATTGCTTCTATCATTTTGCCAAAAGGCAGGGTTAGTGTGTAGCACTCACTGTAGGAAAAAATCTAGTTACAAATTTGTGAATGAGTTGTGTGAGTTAAGTATTACAAAGTGTTATGTTTGATGAGAGATTGTATGCAAATTTGTGGACAGAATGTCATCAGTCCATGTGTGGGTAGACTGCTGACATTCTTTCCTTAATCTACCCTTAATAGCTCAGATTGAGATTATGGAAGCCTTTAATGATTTGAATACGTGTATTAGATCACTTTTTAAGCTACTCTTTTCAAAGATAAATTCAATTTGAGTTGGCTCTCGTATTTGTTCCAAAGGCTGGGAATTATCTTGGTACTTTGCTTCTGTACTCTCTCCATTTGGTCTGTCTTTCCACAATTAGGGTGACCAAAATTGAGCATACTATTAAAGATGAGGACTCATGAGTGATTTGAAAAGAGTAAGGATAATTTCCCTCAAATGAATTCAGTGAATCCAAGGATTTTGTTCACCCCTTTTACTACTTTTCAGCATTGCTTACTTGGTTTTAGGTCACCAGAGATTATGGAAGCCTTTAATGATTTTGAATACGTGTATTAGATCACTTTTTAAGCTACTCTTTTCAAAGATAAATTCAATTTGAGTTGGCTCTCGTATTTGTTCCTAAGGCTGGGAATTATCTTGGTACTTTGCTTCTGTACTCTCTCCATTTGGTCTGTCTTTCCACAATTAGGGT
The DNA here is from genome assembly GCF_036320965.1 of Panulirus ornatus. Lineage (NCBI taxonomy): Eukaryota > Metazoa > Arthropoda > Malacostraca > Decapoda > Palinuridae > Panulirus > Panulirus ornatus. The sequence goes on from NC_092243.1 coordinate 58,159,330, forward strand.
GACCAAAATTGAGCATACTATTAAAGATGAGGACTCATGAGTGATTTGAAAAGAGTAAGGATAATTTCCCTCAAATGAATTCAGTGAATCCAAGGATTTTGTTCACCCCTTTTACTACTTTTCAGCATTGCTTACTTGGTTTTAGGTCACCAGAGATTATTACACCCTTCCTCATTTGTGTTTTGCAGCTCAACAGAATTCATATTGTAGCTTGCATTTTCATTTTTACTACCAGTATGTAAAACTTTGCACTTGTCACTATTAAAATTCATTAACTACCTTTGAGCCAAGTCCATCAGTGTTAGCATGAGGCAACAGATGTTCAATTTCTGTTGTAGATTTACTTCCCAATGTGGTATTTTCTTTGAATTTTCAATATCAGTAATGTATATGAGAAGAACTGGTCCCAGAATTGATCCCTGTGGTACACCACATGTTATGAACAATAAACCCTTGATTTAATGGACTAATAGGTGGAGGGGGTGTCTGTTAAATTGAATGCAACTTATGGGCCAACTTATGTGGGAAGGGAGCTGTGGTTTCGGTGCATTATTACATGACAGCTAGAGACTGACTGTGAACGAATGAGGCCTTTGTTGTCTTTTCCTAGCGCTACCTCGCACACATGAGGGGGGAGGGGGTTGTTATTACATGTGTGGCGAGGTGGCGATGGGAATGAATAAAGGCAGATAGTATGAATTATGTACATGTATATATATGTATATGTCTGTATGTGTATATATATATATATATATATATATATATATATATATATATGTATACGTTGAGATGTATAGGTATGTACATTTGCGCGTGAGGACGTGTATGTATATACATGTGTATGTGGGAGGGTTGGGCCATTCTTTTGTCTGTTTCCTTGTGCTAACTCGCTAATGCGGGAGACAGCGACAAAGCAAATAAAAAAATAAAAAAAAAACAATATACAGTAATCCAATATACAGTTCACAAGCTTGATTTAATGGACTAATAGGGGGAGGGGGTGTCTGTTAAATTGAATGCAACTTATGGGCCATTTTTTTAAACAATATACAATATACAGTGATCCAATATACAGTTCACAAGCTTTCTTTTAACTCCTCTATCACTTGGTGCCATTTTGAATTGTAAGGAATGCAAAATTATTTAATGAATAAAGTCCCTGTATACAACCTTACTGCACAATAGGATGAGGCACACTGAGACTGAAACCAAGCAAGTATACCCCATGCTACCAAAAACAAGTGCAATATGAAATGCACATGATGCGGTGTTTGATATTTTTTTTATTTTTTTCTAAAATTATTTTTTATTAAACAACCATGGAGACATCACACACCCCTGCCGCAAACCTACATTCACTGAGAACCAATCACTTTCCTCTCTTCCTACACGTACACATGCCTTACATCCTCGATAAAAACTTTTCACTGCTTCTAACAACTTGCCTCCCACACCATATATTCTTAATACCTTCCACAGAGCATCTCTATCAACTCTTATCATATGCCTTCTCCAGATCCATAAATGCTACATACAAATCCATTTGCATTTCTAAGTATTTCTCACAAACATTCTTCAAAGCAAACACCTGATCCACACATCCTCTACCACTTCTGAAACCACACTGCTCTTCCCCAATCTGATGCTCTGTACATGCCTTCACCCTCTCAATCAATACCCTCCCATATAATTTACCAGGAATACTCAACAAACTTATACCTCTGTAATTTGAGCACTCACTCTTATCCCCTTTGCCTTTGTACAATGGCACTATGCACACATTCCGCCAATCCTCAGGCACCTCACCATGAGTCATACATACATTAAATAACCTTACCAACCAGTCAACAATACAGTCACCCCCTTTTTTAATAAATTCCACTGCAATACCATCCAAACCTGCTGCCTTGCCGGCTTTCATCTTCCACAAAGCTTTTACTACCTCTTCTCTGTTTACCAAATCATTTTCCCTAACCCTCTCACTTTGCACACCACCTCGACCAAAACACCCTATATCTGCCACTCTATCATCAAACACATTCAACAAACCTTCAAAATACTCACTCCATCTCCTTCTCACATCACCACTACTTGTTATCACCTCCCCATTTGCGCCCTTCACTGAAGTTCCCATGGTTTCCATGGTTGTTTAATTTGTTTATGGATGGGGTTGTTAGGGAGGTAAATGCAAGAGTTTTGGAAAGAGAGGCAAGTATGAAGTCTGTTGGGGATGAGAGAGCTTGGGAAGTGAGTCAGTTGTTGTTCGCTGATGATACATCGCTGGTGGCTGATTCATGTGAGAAACTGCAGAAGCTGGTGACTGAGTTTGGTAAAGTGTGTGAAAGAAGAAAGTTAAGAGTAAATGTGAATAAGAGCAAGGTTATTAGGTACAGTAGGGTTGAGGGTCAAGTCAGTTGGGAGGTAAGTTTAAATGGAGAAAAACTGGAGGAAGTAAAGTGTTTTAGATATCTGGGAGTGGATCTGGCAGCGGATGGAACCATGGAAGCGGAAGTGGATCATAGGGTGGGGGAGGGGTCGAAAATCCTGGGAGCCTTGAAGAATGTGTGGAAGTCGAGAACATTATCTCGGAAAGCAAAAATGGGTATGTTTGAAGGAATAGTGGTTCCAACAATGTTGTATGGTTGCGAGGTGTGGGCTATGGATAGAGTTGTGCGCAGGAGGGTGGATGTGCTGGAAATGAGATGTTTGAGGATAATGTGTGGTGTGAGGTGGTTTGATCGAGTAAGTAACGTAAGGGTAAGAGAGATGTGTGGAAATAAAAAGAGCGTGGTTGAGAGAGCAGAAGAGGGTGTTTTGAAATGGTTTGGGCACATGGAGAGAATGAGTGAGGAAAGATTGACCAAGAGGATATATGTGTCGGAGGTGGAAGGAACGAGGAGAAGTGGGAGACCAAATTGGAGGTGGAAAGATGGAGTGAAAAAGATTTTGTGTGATCGGGGCCTGAACATGCAGGAGGGTGAAAGGAGGGCAAGGAATAGAGTGAATTGGATCGATGTGGTATACTGGGGTTGACGTGCTGTCAGTGGATTGAATCAGGGCATGTGAAGCGTCTGGGGTAAACCATGGAAAGCTGTGTAGGTATGTATATTTGCGTGTGTGGATGTATGTATATACATGTGTATGGGGGTGGGTTGGGCCATTTCTTTCGTCTGTTTCCTTGCGCTACCTCGCAAACGCGGGAGACAGCGGCAAAAAAAAAAAATTATTATGAACATTATTTGCCCAGTCCATTAAATACAAAATCCGTCATATCAGGGTCCATTAAATCAAGGGCTTACTGTATAAATTCTGAGGCCTGACAATCAATCACCTCTCATTGTTCATGGCCAGTCAGCCATTTTCCTGACAGTTGAAGTACAACTCCATCTATACCATGTCACTTAACTTTTGTTAGTAACTCCCGCTTCAGTGAGGTAGTGCCAGGAAAACAGACAAAAAAGGCCACATTCATTCACACTTGGCCCTTAGCTGTCATGTGTAATGCACCTAAACCATAGCTCCTTATCCACATTCCGGCCCCACAGACCTTGCCATGATGCTTCACATGCCATGGTTCATTCTGTTGACAGCACATCGACTCTGGTATACCACATCATTCCAATTCACTCTATTTCTTGCATGCCTCTCACCCTCTTGTACGTTCAGGCCCTGATTGCTCAAAATCTTTTTCACTCTATCCTTCCATCTCCAGTTTGGGCTCCCACTTCTCCTTGTTCCCTCCACATTTGACAATTATATCCTCTTTGTAAATCTCTCCTCACTCATTTTTTCCATATGTCCAAACCATTTCAAAACACCCTCTTCTGCTCTTTCAACCATATTTTTTTTATTATCACACATCTCTCTTACCTTTTCATTACTTACTCGATCAAACCACCTCACACCACATATTATCCTCAAACATTTCATTTCCAACACATCCATCCTCCTCCCTACGACCCTATCTATAGCCCATGCCTCACAACCATATAGCATCAAACATACCCAATTTTTGCTCTCCGAAATAATGTTCTCACCTTCCACACATTCTTCATCGCTCCCAGAACCTATACCCCCTCCCCCACCCTGTGACTAACTTCCACTACCATGATTCCTTCCACTGCGAAGTCCACTCCCAGATATCTAAAACACTTCACTTCCTCTAATTTTTCTCCATTCAAACTTACATCCCAATTAACTTGTCCTTCAACTCTACTGAACCTAATAATCTTGCTCTTATTCACATTTACTCTCAACTTTCTCCTTTCACACACTTTTGCAAACTCAGTCACTAACTTCTGCAGTTTCTGACATGAATCAGCCACTAGAGCTATATCATTGGTGAACAACAGCTGACTCACTTCCAAGCCCTCACATCCCCAACATACTGCATACTTGCCCCTTTCTTCAAAATTCTTACATTTATAAACCTCCCTAACCAACCCATCCACAAACAAATCAAACAACCGTGGGGACATCACAAACCCCTGCTACACACCAACATTCCCTGAAAACCAATCACTCTCCTCTCTTCCCATACATACACATGCCTTATATCCTTGGTAAAAACTTTTCACTGCTTCTAGCACCTTACCTCCCACACCATATACTCTTAATACTTTCCACAAAGTATCTCAATCAGCTCTATTATATGACTTCTACAGATCCATAAATGCTATTATATACAAATCCATCTGTTTTTCTAAGTATTTCTCAAGTACAGTCTTCAAAGCAAATACCTGATCCTCACATCCTCTACCACTTCTGAAACCACACTGCTCCTCCCCAATCTGATGCTCTGTACATGCCTTCACCCTCTCAATCAATACCCTTATATATACTTTCCCAGGAATACTCAACAAACTTATGCCTCTGTAGTTTGAACATTCACCTTTATCCCCTTTGCCAGTGTATAATAGCACTATGCATTCATTTCACCAATACTCAGGCCCTTCATCATGGTCCATACATGCACTGAATATCCTTGCCAACCAGTCAGCAACACAGTCAGCCCCTCATATAACTATCTTCTCCCCAATATTCTCTCTTTTTTTTTGAAAACCTCCGCAAATCTTCACTTTCACCTCCACAAAATAGTGATCAGACATCCCTTCAGCTGTCCCTCTCAGCACATTAACATCCAAAAGTCTTTCTTTTACACGCCTATCAATTAACACATAATCCAATAATGCCCTTTGACCATCTCTCCTACTCGCATGTGTATACTTATGTATATCTCTCTTTTTAAATCGAGTGTTGCCAATCACCAGTCTTTTTTTCAGCACACAAAGCCACAAGCTCTTCATTGTTTCCATTTACAACACTGAACACCCCATGTACGCCATTTATACCCTCAACTGCCACATTACTCACCTTCACGTTTAAATCACCCATCAGTATAACCCAGTCTCGTGCGTCAAAGCTGCTAACACACTAACTCAGCTGCTCCCAAAACACTTGTCTCTCATGATCTTTCTTCTCGTGACCAGATGCATAGGCTTCAATAATCACCCATTTCTCTCCATCCACTCTCAGTTTTAATTGCATCAATCTAGAATTTACTTTTTTACACTGTGTCACATATTCCCACGACTCCTGCTTCAGTAGTGCTACTCGTTCCATAGTTCTTGTATTCTCACCAACCTACGACTTTACTCCCAAGACTTTCCCAAACCACTGTTCCCCTTTACTCTTCAGCTTTGTCTCACTCAGAGCCAGAACATTCAGGTTCTTTCCTTAAACATAATATCTGTCTATCCTTTCTTCTCATCTTATTTACGTCTGCATACATTCAGACACCCCAATCTGAGCCTTCAAGGAGAATGAGTACTCCCTGCTTGACTCCTTCTGTTTCCCTTTTTAGAAACTGAAATACAAGGGGTGTGTGTGTGTGTGTGTGTGTGTGTGTGTGTGTGTGTGTGTGTGTGTGTGTGTGTGTGTGTGTGTTACAGCCCCCTTCTGCAACACATGGGAATATGTGGGAATGGCCCAACCCATCCACATACACATGTATATACATAAACGCCACACACACATATATTTTTTTTTTTTTTTTGCTTTGTCGCTGTCTCCTGCGTTTGCGAGGTAGCGCAAGGAAACAGACGAAAGAAATGGCCCAACCCACCCCCATACACATGTATATACATACGTCCACACACGCAAATATACATACCTACACAGCTTTCCATGGTTTACCCCAGACGCTTCACATGCCTTGATTCAATCCACTGACAGCACGTCAACCCCGGTATACCACATCGCTCCAATTCACTCTATTCCTTGCCCTCCTTTCACCCTCCTGCATGTTCAGGCCCCGATCACACAAAATCTTTTTCACTCCATCTTTCCACCTCCAATTTGGTCTCCCTCTTCTCCTCGTTCCCTCCACCTCCGACACATATATCCTCTTGGTCAATCTTTCCTCACTCATTCTCTCCATGTGACCAAACCATTTCAAAACACCCTCTTCTGCTCTCTCAACCACGCTCTTTTTATTTCCACACATCTCTCTTACCCTTACGTTACTTACTCGATCAAACCACCTCACACCACACATTGTCCTCAAACATCTCATTTCCAGCACATCCATCCTCCTGCGCACAACTCTATCCATAGTCCACGCCTCGCAACCATACAACATTGTTGGAACCACTATTCCTTCAAACATACCCATTTTTGCTTTCCGAGATAATGTTCTCGACTTCCACACATTCTTCAAGGCTCCCAGAATTTTCGCCCCCTCCCCCACCCTATGATCCACTTCCGCTTCCATGGTTCCATCCGCTGCCAGATCCACTCCCAGATATCTAAAACACTTCACTTCCTCCAGTTTTTCTCCATTCAAACTCACCTCCCAATTGACTTGACCCTCAACCCTACTGTACCTAATAACCTTGCTCTTATTCACATTTACTCTTAACTTTCTTCTTTCACACACTTTACTAAACTCAGTCACCAGCTTCTGCAGTTTCTCACATGAATCAGCCACCAGCGCTGTATCATCAGCGAACAACAACTGACTCACTTCCCAAGCTCTCTCATCCCCAACAGACTTCATCCTTGCCCCTCTTTCCAAAACTCTTGCATTCACCTCCCTAACAACCCATCCATAAACAAATTAAACAACCATGGAGACATCACACACCCCTGCCGCAAACCTACATTCACTGAGAACCAATCACTTTCCTCTCTTCCTACACGTACACATGCCTTACATCCTCGATAAAAACTTTTCACTGCTTCTAACAACTTGCCTCTCACACCATATATTCTTAATACCTTCCACAGAGCATCTCTATCAACTCTATCATATGCCTTCTCCAGATCCATAAATGCTACATACAAATCCATTTGCTTTTCTAAGTATTTCTCACATACATTCTTCAAAGCAAACACCTGATCCACACATCCTCTACCACTTCTGAAACCACACTGCTCTTCCCCAATCTGATGCTCTGTACATGCCTTCACCCTCTCAATCAATACCCTCCCATACAATTTGCCAGGAATACTCAACAAACTTATACCTCTGTAATTTGAGCACTCACTCTTATCCCCTTTGCCTTTGTACAATGGCACTATGCACGCATTCCGCCAATCCTCAGGCACCTCACCATGAGTCATACATACATTAAATAACCTTACCAACCAGTCAACAATACAGTCACCCCCTTTTTTAATAAATTCCACTGCAATACCATCCAAACCTGCTGCCTTGCCGGCTTTCATCTTCCGCAAAGCTTTTACTACCTCTTCTCTGTTTACCAAATCATTTTCCCTAACCCTCGCACTTTGCACACCACCTCGACCAAAACACCCTATATCTGCCACTCTATCATCAAACACATTCAACAAACCTTCAAAATACTCACTCCATCTCCTTCTCACATCACCACTACTTGTTATCACCTCCCCATTTGCGCCCTTCACTGAAGTTCCCATTTGCTCCCTTGTCTTACGCACTTTATTTACCTCCTTCCAGAATACTTCCCACGTTTTCCCTGCGTGTCGTAGAAGGCGACTAAAAGGGGAGGGAGCGGGGGGCTGGAAATCCTCCCCTCTCTTTTTTTTTAAATTTTCCAAAAGAAGGAACAGAGGGGGCCAGGTGAGGATATTCCAAAAAAGGCCCAGTCCTCTGTTCCTAATGCTACCTCGCTACCGCGGGAAATGGCGAATAGTTTAAAAAAAAAAAAAAAAAAAATATATATATATATATATATATATATATATATATATATATATATATATATGTAATTTGAACACTCACCTTTAGACCCTTTACCTTTGTACAATGGCACTATGCAAGCATTCTGCCAATCCTCAAGCGCTTCATAATGCATACATACACTGAATATCCTCACCAACCAATCAACTATACCACCACCCCCTTTTTAATAAATTCCACTGCAACACCATCCAAACCCACCACCTTGCCAGCCTTCATATTCCGTAAGCTTTCACTACCTCTTCTCTGTTTACCAAACCACTCTCCCTGACCCTCTCACTTTGCACACCACCCCAACCAAAACATCCTACATCTGCCACTCTATCATCAAACACATTCCACAAACCTTCATAATACTCCATATCCTTCTAACCAAATGTCCCAGTATATATTTCTGATAAAATCTCTAGTGGGTCAGTCAGTGGCACTTCCACAGACTTACAGCTATGCTTGCACTGTATATTCCTGCTTATACAGCCCACTTCACAGATGTTCTCATTTGTTCTCTTGTCTTATGCACTTTATTTACCTTCTTCCAAAACATCTTTTTATTCTCCCTAAAATTTGATGATACTGTCTCACCCCAACTCTCATTTGACCTCTTTTTCACTTCTTTCACCTTTCTCTTGACCTACTGCCGCATTCTTTTAGAATGTACCAGTCATTTGCACAACTTCACTGCAAAAATTGTCCAAATGCCTCTCTCTTCTGTTTCACTAACAATCTTTTTTCTTCATCCCATCACTTACTACCCTCTCTCATCTGCCCACCTCCCACCTTTCTCATGCCACAACATTTAAGTTTCAAAAGTAATATATAAATACTGAGTGTAAACATATTTTTGAAAGATGCAAAGAAAGAGCAGCTAGAGATCATAGAAAGATATGAAGCAAGACACTTGATAAAAAAAACCATGTTTAGAAGTACTAAAATGAAACCATAGAAAGACTTGGAGGTGGTCTAAGAGTCTTTTTGAATGAGTAGAAGTTTGCTGTGAAGTATGCAGGGAGTTTACACAAAGTATTAATTGTTTCAACTTAATTGTGGATGTAGCACCTTACTTTCCTACAGTACAGATACATAAAAATTACTGCAATAGAGATGAGTGATATGTATAGAATGACAGGAAATAAGTGAATAACTAGAGTTAGGATGATGTCAGAAACATAAGTACACTAGTTTGAGAAAATCGTAAAAAAGATACAAGATACAAGATGTACACCAAGAAAAAGATTAACTGGTTTTGTAGGTACAATGTTAAGGATTAGGGATATTTCAAGTGTTGATTTCAAGAAAATAGTCACTGATATGTAATGGCAGCACTTTATTTGTTGGGGCAGAAGGATGTATGATGTACATATCACCCAGTGAGTGAACATAGTCTGCAGAGTAAATGATTATGAAGTTCTCCGGTTGTGAAGATTTCAGTGTGTCTCTTTCAACATGAACTGAGGAATATTTGAATAATGCTTGGAAAACTATGCCCCTGATTGATCCCAAGTGAAAAAAGAATAAGAAGCCAAAAGTTCTTTTGAAATTAGGGTCTTTGGTACTTTTTTTAAGTGACCAACATGGTATGAGCAGATAACTTGCCTCATCTGAGGCCATCTCAGATGAAAGAGAAGGGTTAAAGGGATAGAACAAAGAAATTTATCAGGGTTCTGCAAGTGTTTTTAGACCTGACTCTTAAAGGAAGAAAGGTTATATGAGGAGGGAAAGACAACAGGAGGAAGAGAATTCCATAGCTTAGCCATTCAAGTGGCCAATTTCCACACAGAAACTGTGGGAAGTAGCTGTCAAATGGATGCCACAGGTCCAAACCCAGAGAGTGATGACACACAGACATTTCATGAGAACAATACCTACAACAATGCCTATAGAAAAGAGAGAAAGTGGCAATGGAAGCAATGGTTAAAGAGAGTTGACGAGGAGAATTAATGATATGGAAGGCTTTTGTTTCAGCTCTATAATTAACAGAAAAGTGGAGGATAAGCCACCCCAGATTTATGAGCTTCCTGTATCTAATTCATTACTCCTTCATGCATGTAACCTCGAAATTGTGATATGAAAATGACATCACATATTTATTTTCATATGTTGTCAATTTTATTCTTCAGTGGTTCCAATGTTTTCACATAGATATTTATACCCAGGTTTGAAACATTAACAAGAAGTTAACAAAATGCACTGAAAATCTATACAGAAGAGTGTGCATATATACGTCATGAAATGCTCAATGTGATTAAACTGAAGTGCCACATGGCAGATGCTGGCAAAGCTCAAGCGGATGATTATTTGGATGTGCCATTAACTAAATTTCCCAGTACGTATTTCTGATAAAATCTCTTGAGGATCAGTCAGTGGCACTTCCACAGACATACATGTATGCTTGCAAAGTATATTCCCGCTAATACACATGCACACATGTGTTCTTCATATGATCCCACACACTTGTATGTGCAAGTTTCATATATTTGCAGATTTAGACAAGAAATAATATCCTTGAAAAAAAAACTCACAAAGGACTTTACTAGGGCTTAAGGCTCCACCTAAATGAAAATAGCCAATCTCCCCCCTAAAAAGGGGGTGCATTCCTACCTCCTTTCCTTTTACTTAGCTGGATAAGAAAATTCCTCAACCAAACATTTCTTCACAGATCCTGGACATAATAGTTCCTGCATGAATCTCACATTTCAAATGTGGGAAACTGTAAGGTAAATACAAACACAAAAGAAAAAGAATTTTTACATAAACATTATATTGCTGATTATATCAAATTCATGAATCAGAGCAATTTATGTATAGCACTGTGTACACTGCACATGCTTTTGAAGGACACTAACATAAATGCACTCCTGATCCACGACCTCCAGCTCGAACCACAGAAGAGAGGAATGAGGCATATGTAGCTGAACCTGTCACAGCTCCTGGATTGGCAGGGTTATTACGGAGAGTTTTCACACTAAAATGTTTTCCAGCAATCTCTGGGCCTGTCACCTCAATCTCCACTCTGTGCCAATCTGTCAACCTTTAAGGATAAACAAAGAATTATTATCAATAATTTTCCTTCATGCTATGAACACAGTCATCAATGCTTATTTAGGCATCTTCTCCAAAAGAAGGAACAGAGAAGGGGGCCAGGTGAGGATATTCCCTCAAAGGCCCAGTTCTCTGTTCTTAACGCTACCTCGCTAACGCGGGAAATGGCGAATAGTTTGAAAGAAAAAGAAAGAAAGAAAAATATGTATATGTACATGTGTCCATATATATATATATATGTTTATTTATTTCTTATATTTTGTCGCGTTAGTAAGGTAGCGCAAGGAAACAGACAAAAGAATGGCCCAACCCACCCACACACACATGTATATACATACACGTCCACACACGCACACATACATACCTATACATTTCAACGTAAACATATACATTTTTTTATTTTTTTTATTTTGCTTTGTCGCTGTCTCCTGTGTTTGCGAGGTTGCGCAAGGAAACAGACGAAAGAAATGGCCCAACCCACCCCCATGCGCAATGTATACACACACACGTCCACACACGCAAATATACATACCTATACATCTCAATGTACACATATATATACATACACAGACACATACATATATACCCATGCACACAATTCACACTGTCTGCCCCCATTCACTCCCATCGCCACCTCGCTACACATGGAATACCTTCCCCCTCCCCCCTCATGTGTGCGAGGTAGCACTAGGAAAAGACAACAAAGGCCCCATTCGTTCACACTCCGTCTCTAGCTGCCACTCAATAATGCCCGAAACCACAGCTCCCTTTCCACATCCAGGCCCCACGCAACTTTCCATGGTTTACCCCAGACGCTTCACATGCCCTGATTCAATCCACTGACAGCACGTCAACCCCGGTATACCACATCGATCCAATTCACTCTATTCCTTGCCCTCCTATCATCCTCCTGCATGTTCAGGCCCCGATCACACAAAATCTTTTTCACTCCATCTTTCCACCTCCAATTTGGTCTCCCACTTCTCCTCGTTCCCTCCACCTCCAACACATATATCCTCTTGGTCAATCTTTCCTCACTCATTCTCTCCATGTGCCCAAACCATTTCAAAACACCCTCTTCTGCTCTCTCAACCACGCTCTTTTTATTTCCACACATCTCTCTTACCCTTACATTACTTACTCGATCAAACCACCTCACACCACACATTGTCCTCAAACATCTCATTTCCAGTACATCCACCCTCCTGCGCACAACTCTATCCATAGCCCACGCCTCGCAGCCAGACAACATTGTTGGAACCACTATTCCTTCAAACATACCCATTTTTGCTTTCCGAGATAATGTTCTCGACTTCCACACATTCTTCAAGGCTCCCAGGATTTTTGCCCCCTCCCCCACCCTATGATTCACTTCTGCTTCCATGGTTCCATCCGCTGCTAGATTCTCTCCCAGATATCTAAAACACTTTACTTCCTCCAGTTTTTCTCCATTCAAACTTACCTCCCAATTGACTTGACCCTCAACCCGACTGTACCTAATAACCTTGCCCTTTTTCACATTTACTATTAACTTTCTTCTTTCACACACTTTACCAAACTCAGTCACCAGCTTCTGCAGTTTCTCACATGAATCATCCACCAGCGCTGTATCATCAGCGAACAACAACTGACTCAATTCCCAAGCTCTCTCATCCACAACAGACTTCATACTTGCCCCTCTTTCCAAAACTCTTGCATTTACCTCCCTAACAACCCCATCCATAAACAAATTAAACAACCATGGAGACATCACACACTCCTGCCGCAAACCTACATTCACTGAGAACCAATCACTTTCCTCTCTTCCTACACGTACACATGCCTTACATCCTCGATAAAAACTTTTCACTGCTTCTAGCAACTTGCCTCCCACACCATATATTCTTAATACCTTCCACAGAGCATCTCTATCAACTCTATCATATGCCTTCTCCAGATCCATAAATGCTACATACAAATCCATTTGCTTTTCTAAGTATTTCTCACATACATTCTTCAAAGCAAACACCTGATCCACACATCCTCTACCACTTCTGAAACCACACTGCTCTTCCCCAATCTGATGCTCTGTACATGCCTTCACCCTCTCAATCAATACCCTCCCATATAATTTACCAGGAATACTCAACAAGCTTATACCTCTGTAATTTGAGCACTCACTCTTATCCCCTTTGCCTTTGTACAATGGCACTATGCACGCATTCCACCAATCCTCAGGCACCTCACCATGAGTCATACCTACATTGAATAACCTTACCAACCAGTCAATAATACAGTCATCCCCTTTTTTGATAAATTCCACTGCAATACCATCCAAACCTGCTGCCTTGCCGGCTTTCATCTTCCGCAAAGCTTTTACTACCTCTTCTCTGTTTACCAAATCATTTTCCCTAACCCTCTCACTTTGCACACCACCTCGACCAAAACACCCTATATCTGCCACTCTATCATCAAACACATTCAACAAACCTTCAAAATACTCACTCCATCTCCTTCTCACATCACCACTACTTGTTATCACCTCCCCATTTGCGCCCTTCACTGAAGTTCCCATTTGCTCCCTTGTCTTACGTACTTTATTTACCTCCTTCCAGAACATCTTTTTATTCTCCCTAAAATTTAATGATACTCTCTCACCCCAACTCTCATTTGCCCTCTTTTTCACCTCTTGCACCTTTCTCTTGACCTCCTGTCTCTTTCTTTTATACATCTCCCACTCAATTGCATTTTTTCCTTGCAAAAATCGTCCAAATGCCTCTCTCTTCTCTTTCACTAATAATCTTACTTCTTCATCCCACCACTCACTACCCTTTCTAATCAACCCACCTCCCACTCTTCTCATGTCACAAGCATCTTTTGCGCAATCCATCACTGATTCCCTAAATACATCCCATTCCTCCCCCACTCCCCTTACTTCCATTGTTCTCACCTTTTTCCATTCTGTACTCAGTCTCTCCTGGTACTTCCTCACACAAGTCTCCTTCCCAAGCTCACTTACTCTCACCACCCTCTTCACCCCAACATTCACTCTTCTTTTCTGAAAACCCATACAAATCTTCATCTTAGCCTCCACAAGATAATGATCAGACATCCCTCCAGTTGCACCTCTCAGCACATTAACATCCAAAAGTCTCTCTTTCGCGCGCCTGTCAATTAACACGTAATCCAATAACGCTCTCTGGCCATCTCTCCTACTTACATACGTATACTTATGTATATCTCGCTTTTTAAACCAGGTATTCCCAATTACCAGTCCTTTTTCAGCACATAAATCTACAAGCTCTTCACCATTTCCATTTACAACACTGAACACCCCATGTATACCAATTATTCCCTCAACTGCCACATTTCTCACCTTTGCATACAAATCACCCATCACTATAACCTGGTCTCGTGCATCAAAACCACTAACACACTCATTCAGCTGCTCCCAAAACACTTCCTCTCATGATCTTTCTTCTCATGCCCAGGTGCATATGCACCAATAATTACCCATCTCTCTCCATCAACTTTCAGTTTTACCCATATTAATCGAGAATTTACCTTCTTACATTCTATCACATACTCCCACAACTCCTGTTTCAGGAGTACTGCTACTCCTTCCCTTGCTCTCGTCCTCTCACTAACCCCTGACTTTACTCCTAAGACATTCCCAAACCACTCTTCCCCTTTATCCTTGAGCTTCATTTCACTCAGAGCCAAAACCTCCAGGTTCCTTTCCTCAAACATACTACCTATCTCTCCTTTTTTCACATCTTGGTTACATCCACACACATTTAGACACCCCAGTCTGAGCCTTCGAGGAGGATGAGCACTCCCCGTGTGACTCCTTCTTCTGTTTCCCATTTTAGAAAGTTAAAAAATACGAGGGGAGGATTTCCGGCCCCCCGCTCCCGTCCCCTCTAGTCGCCTTCTATGACACGTGAGGAATGCGTGGGAATGTTGGGGTGGAGAGGGTGGTGAGAGTAAGTGAGCTTGGGAAGGAGACTTGTGTGAGGAAGTACTAGGAGAGACTGAGTACAGAATGGAAAAAGGTGAGAACAATGGAAGTAAGGGGAGTGGGGGAGGAATGGGATGTATTTAGGGAATCAGTGATGGATTGCGCAAAAGATGCTTGTGGCATGAGAAGAGTGGGAGGTGGGTTGATTAGAAAGGGTAGTGAGAGGTGGGATGAAGAAGTAAGATTATTAGTGAAAGAGAAGAGAGAGGCATTTGGACGATTTTTGCAAGGAAAAAATGCAATTGAGTGGGAGATGTATAAAAGAAAGAGACAGGAGGTCAAGAGAAAGGTGCAAGAGGAGAAAAAGAGGGCAAATGAGAGTTGGGGTGAGAGAGTATCATTAAATTTTAGGGAGAATAAAAAGATGTTCTGGAAGGAGGTAAATAAAGTGCGTGAGACAAGGGAGCAAATGGGAACTTCAGTGAAGGGCGCAAATGGGGAGATGATAACAAGTAGTGGTGATGTGAGAAGGAGATGGAGTGAGTATTTTGAAGGTTTGTTGAATGTGTTTGATGATAGAGTGGCAGATATAGGGTGTTTTGGTCGAGGTGGTGTGCAAAGTGAGAGGGTTAGGGAAAATGATTTGGTAAACAGAGAAGAGGTAGTAAAAGCTTTGCGGATGATGAAAGCCGGCAAGGCAGCAGGTTTGGATGGTATTGCAGTGGAATTTATTAAAAAAGGGGGTGACTGTATTACTGACTGGTTGGTAAGGTTATTTAATGTATGTATGACTCATGGTGAGGTGCCTGAGGATTGGCGGAATGCTTGCATAGTGCCATTGTACAAAGACAAAGGGGATAAGAGTGAGTGCTCAAATTACAGAGGTATAAGTTTGTTGAGTATTCCTGGTAAATTATATGGGAGGGTATTGATTGAGAGGGTGAAAGCATGTACAGAGCATCAGATTGGGAAGAGCAGTGTGGTTTCAGAAGTGGTAGAGGATGTGTGGATCAGGTGTTTGCTTTGAAGAATGTATGTGAGAAATACTTAGAAAAGCAAATGGATTTGTATGTAGCATTTATGGATCTGGAGAAGGCATATGATAGAGATGCTCTGTGGAAGGTATTAAGAATATATGGTGTGGGAGGCAAGTTGTTAGAAGCAGTGAAAAGTTTTTATCGAGGATGTAAGGCATGTGTATGTGTAGGAAGAGAGGAAAGTGATTGGTTCTCAGTGAATGTAGGTTTGTGGCAGGGGTGTGTGATGTCTCCATGGTTGTTTAATTTGTTTATGGATGGGGTTGTTAGGGAGGTAAATGCAAGAGTTTTGGAAAGAGGGGCAAGTATGAAGTCTGTTGGGGATGAGAGAGCTTGGGAAGTGAGTCAGTTGTTCGCTGATGATACGGCACTGGTGGCTGATTCATGTGAGAAACTGCAGAAGCTGGTGACTGAGTTTGGTAAAGTGTGTGAAGGAAGAAAGTTAAGAGTAAATGTGAATAAGAGCAAGGTTATTAGGTACAGTAGGGTTGAGGGTCAAGTCAATTGGGAGGTAAGTTTGAATGGAGCAAAACTGGAGGAAGTAAAGTGTTTTAGATATCTGGGAGTGGATCTGTCAGCGGATGGAACCATGGAAGCGGAAGTGGATCATAGGGTGGGGGAGGGGGCGAAAATCCTGAGAGCCTTGAAGAATGTGTGGAAGTCGAGAACATTATCTTGGAAAGCAAAAATGGGTATGTTTGAAGGAATAGTGGTTCCAACAATGTTGTATGGTTGCGAGGCGTGGGCTATGGATAGAGTTGTGCGCAGGAGGATGGATGTGCTGGAAATGAGATGTTTGAGGACAATGTGTGGTGTGAGGTGGTTTGATCGAGTAAGTAACATAAGGGTAAGAGATATGTGTGGAAATAAAAAGAGCGTGGTTGAGAGAGCAGAAGAGGGTGTTTTGAAATGGTTTGGGCACATGGAGAGAATGAGTGAGGAAAGATTGACCAAGAGGATATATGTGTTGGAGGTGGAGGGAACGAGAAGTGGGAGACCAAATTGGAGGTGGAAAGATGGAGTGAAAAAGATTTTGTGTGATCGGGGCCTGAACATGCAGGAGGGCGAAAGGAGGGCAAGGAATAGAGTGAATTGGATCGATGTGGTATACCGGGGTTGACGTGCTGTCAGTGGATTGAATCAGGGCATGTGAAGCGTCTGGGGTAAACCATGGAAAGCTGTGTAGGTATGTATATTTGCGTGTGTGGACGTGTATGTATATACATGTGTATGGGGGTGGGTTGGGCCATTTCTTTTGTCTGTTTCCTTGCGCTACCTCGCAAACGTGGGAGACAGCGACAAAGCAAAAAAAAAAATATATATATATATAACTGGATGTTTTGGCTCTGAGTGAAATGAAGCTCTAGGGTAAAGGGGAAGGGTGGTTTGGGAATGTTTTGGGAGTAAAGTCAGGGGTTGGTGAGAGGACAAGAGCAATGGAAGGAGTAGCACTACTCCTGAAACAGGAGTTGTGGAAGTATGTGATAGAGTGTAAGAAAGTAAACTCTAGATTGATATTGGTAAAACTGAAAGTGGATGGAAAGAGATGGGTGATTATTAGGGCCTATGCACCTGGGCATGAGAAGGAAGATCATGAGAGGCAAGTGTTTTGGGAGCAGCTGAGTGAGTGTGTCAGCAGTTTTGATGTACAAGACTGGTTTATAGTGATGGGTGATTTGAATGCAAAGGTGAATAATGTGGCAATTGAAGGAATAATTGGTGTACATGGGGTGTTTAGTGTTGTAAATGGAAATGGTGAAGAGCCTGTGGATTTCTGTGCTGAAAAAGGACTGGTGATTGGGAATACCTGGTTTAAGAAAAAGAGATATACATAAGTATATGCATGTAAGTAGGAGAGATGGCCAAAGAGCATTATTGGATTACATGTTAATTGATAGGCGCGTGAAGGAGAGACTTATGGATGTTATTGTGCTGAGAGGTGCAATGGAGGGATGTCTGATCATTATCTTGGCGAAGGTGAAGATTTGTAGAGGTTTTCAGAAAAGAAGAGAAAATATTGGGGTGAGAGTAAGTGAGCTTGGGAAGGAGACTTGTGTGGGGAAGTACCAGGAGAGACTGATGCAGAAAGGAAAAAGATGAGAGCAAAGGACGTATGGGGAATGGGGGAGGAATGGGATGTATTTAGGGAAGCAATGATGGCTTGCGTAAAAGATGTTTGTGGCATGAGAAGCGAGGGAGGTGGGCAGATTAGAAAGGGTAGTTAGTGGTGGGATGAAGAAGTAAGGTTATTAGTGTAAGAGAAGAGAGAGGCATTTGGACAATTTTTGCAGGGAAATAGTGCAAATGACTGGAAGATATATAAAAGAAAACCTCTTCTCTCTACGGCAATATCCCATGTATGATTTTTCCAGTTTTCAACCTTTCCGACTTTTTCCTCCCTTTTCAAAAACCTTGTTCTCTTACCCTTCATGACTGCCTTAAGTTGGCACCTGCAATCTGCAAAATGTGTAAGGTTTATAGTTACTTATGGGAGGTGGGTTGGGTGGAGTTTGCTGGTGGTAGCTGCTGATTGACAAAATGCAGACCCTATTCAGAGGAGCATTAGCTATGAAAACCCTCAAGTTAACCACAAATGGTGAGCATAGGCCACTCTCTGCTTCCCAGATATGAGGCTAAATATAGCCTGAGTGGATATATTTCCAAGAAATGTATCTTGATGCACATCAGACACTGTCTTAGATGAAAAAGTAGTTTTTTTTTTAAGATGAATTCCAGAAAAAAATTCCAAGAAAGAAAAATTTTGTCATCGTACAAATGTACCATTACCACAAAAGTGGGTGATAAGACCTGGCATACATAGGTAATGCAAGGTTTTTGGTGACTAATTTCATGATTTCTTCTTGAAGCCCTCCATTATTTTGCAGGCCAATATTCTAGGATGTCAGTGTATTCCATATGCACAAACAGATTTTTACAATAATTATTGAATTATACGGTCTGAATTCTAGGGTAACAGGTAAATAAGGATTAATGAAGACTATACTAATGAGGGCTAACTGTAATTTAATACAGAAGCTCCTCAATTTACCCATGGTAAGTTAAAAATATCATGTCCACAATGCATTTAATACTGTACACTTAACCTACCAAACATCATAGCTTGGCCTAGCCTCCCTTAGATGTTCTCGGAACATTTACATCAGCCTACATCTAGACAAAATCATCTAACACAAAGCCTATTTTATAATAAAGTGTTGAATATCGTACCATCGTAAAGATGAAAAATCTTAAGTCGAACAACTGTATGTCAGGGAGCCCCTGTATATGGATATAATGACAGAAAAGTAATGTGAGATGGAAAAGAAGAAACAAACTGTAGATTGAGACTTACTGTGGGTCTGCAATCAGGCTGCCTTGAACACCATCAAAGCCAAGGTTGTGTGCAGCCATTGCAGCTGCAGCCATGGTGTTGACATTGTTAGGTGCAAGGGGACAAAGACCCCGTACTGACCCATCATAAAGTATGACTGCTTCACCCCCACATGCCTGGTCATTCTTAGCTTTTAGGTTTCCTTCTAGTTTAAAGCAACTTGGGTGCTTTGTCATTATGACTTTCAGAGCCTGAAAGAGTAAAACGTTTTTCCTTTTAAATATTAATCCCTTGAGTTCAACGGTCCTATCCTTGAGTATGATGGTGTGATCTTTGGCCATTATAAGGCAGTCAAAGGCCAGACCATTTTACCCAAGGGTCATACCAATGTACTCAAGAGATTAACAATCTGGTCTGTCTTTCACTTAATTCTTTCTTCCACAAATGTAAAAGGTGAATGACATCTAACAACCTTTAGAAATTATATTTTATGTTCCAGCATGCTTTAACCATACTTCCACCTCTTAAAAAATTTAGATTTCTTCATTTTTCATCTTAATATAGCAACCTTATTTAATACCTAATATAATGTTAATCAGTATGCACATTTGGTCTTATCACCTTATTTCTGTATGTTTCTATAAATGATAGTTAATCAGATGTGAAATCTTTCAGAATAACCAAACATCAGGAATTAGCTTTATAGGCTTTTATGTTAATGTTTATATACAATGTGTTTGATGTATGACAATCAAAAAACACATACACACTAAAATAACCTGACAAGCACTAAACAACCAGTCTCCCAACTCAGTCTTAAATTCTTCTCCACCAGACATATACCCACCAGAAACCACACTCCCCAGACAAATGAAAGTCATGTTCTCCCACTTTCGTTCTGCATATCACCTATCTTTATAATACTAGAAACACCATTTCAACACATCCCAAAACAATTCAAGCCCATGATGCAACTATCATAAAGAAGACACCATGCACTTACTACTCAGTTGCCCTGCACATAAATGCAAGCATAACATCATAACACTGTAAGATCTACAGTCTTGACCATTGCAGAATCCTCAGAACCTCAAAAGCATAGCAGGTACTCCTAGGGCAAGATGTATATTTTTTATTATTATTATTATACTTTGTCGCTGTCTCCCGCGTTTGCGAGGTAGCGCAAGGAAACAGACGAAAGAAATGGCCCAACCCCCCCCCCATACACATGTATATACATACGTCCACACACTCAAATATACATACCTACACAGCTTTCCATGGTTTACCCCAGACGCTTCACATGCCTTGATTCAATCCACTGACAGCACGTCAACCCCGGTATACCACATCGCTCCAATTCACTCTATTCCTTGCCCTCCTTTCACCCTCCTGCATGTTCAGGCCCCGATCACACAAAATCTTTTTCACTCCATCTTTCCACCTCCAATTTGGTCTCCCTCTTCTCGTTCCCTCCACCTCCGACACATATATCCTCTTGGTCAATCTTTCCTCACTCATTCTCTCCATGTGCCCAAACCACTTCAAAACATCCTCTTCTGCTCTCTCAACCACACTCTTTTTATTTCCACACATCTCTCTTACCCTTACGTTACTCACTCGATCAAACTACCTCACACCACACATTGTCCTCAAACATCTCATTTCCAGCACATCCATCCTCCTGCGCACAACTCTATCCATAGCCCACGCCTCGCAACCATACAACATTGTTGGAACCACTATTCCTTCAAACATACCCATTTTTGCTTTCCGAGATAATGTTCTCGACTTCCACACATTCTTCAAGGCCCCCAGAATTTTCGCCCCCTCCCCCACCCTATGATCCACTTCCGCTTCCATGGTTCCATCTGCTGCCAGATCCACTCCCAGATATCTAAAACACTTCACTTCCTCCAATTTTTCTCCATTCAAACTCACCTCCCAATTGACTTGAACCTCAACCCTACTGTACCTAATAACCTTGCTCTTATTCACATTTACTCTTAACTTTCTTCTTCCACACACTTTACCAAACTCAGTCACCAGCTTCTGCAGTTTCTCACATGAATCAGCCACCAGCGCTGCATCATCAGCGAACAACAACTGACTCACTTCCCAAGCTCTCTCATCCCCAACAGACTTCATACTTGCCCCTCTTTCCAAAACTCTTGCATTTACCTCCCTAAGAACCCCATCCATAAACAAATTAAACAACCATGGAGACATCACACACCCCTGCCGCAAACCTACATTCACTGAGAACCAATCACTTTCCTCTCTTCCTACACGTACACATGCCTTACATCCTCGATAAAAACTTTTCACTGCTTCTAACAACTTGCCTCCCACACCATATATTCTTAATACCTTCCACAAAGCATCTCTATCAACTCTATCATATGCCTTCTCCAGATCCATAAATGCTACATACAAATCCATTTGCTTTTCTAAGTATTTCTCACATACATTCTTCAAAGCAAACACCTGATCCACACATCCTCTACCACTTCTGAAACCACACTGCTCTTCCCCAATCTGATGCTCTGTACATGCCTTCACCCTCTCAATCAATACCCTCCCATATAATTTACCAGGAATACTCAACAAACTTATACCTCTGTAATTTGAGCACTCACTCTTATCCCCTTTGCCTTTGTACAATGGCACTATGCAAGCATTCCGCCAATCCTCAGGCACCTCACCATGAGTCATACATACATTAAATAACCTTACCAACCAGTCAACAATACAGTCACCCCCTTTTTTAATAAATTCCACTGCAATACCATCCAAACCTGCTGCCTTGCCGGCTTTCATCTTCCGCAAAGCTTTCACTACCTCTTCTCTGTTTACCAAATCATTTTCCCTAATATATATATATATATATATATATATATATATATATATATATATATATATATATATATATATTCTTTTTTTTTCTTTGTCGCTGTCTCCCGTGTTTGCGAGGTAGCGCAAGGAAACAGACGAAAGAAATGGCCCAACCCACCCCCATACACATGTATATACATACGTCCACACACGCAAATATACATACCTACACAGCTTTCCATGGTTTACCCCAGACGCTTCACATGCCTTGATTCAATCCACTGACAGCACGTCAACCCCGGTATACCACATCGCTCCAATTCACTCTATTCCTTGCCCTCCTTTCACCCTCCTGCATGTTCAGGCCCCGATCACACAAAATCTTTTTCACTCCATCTTTCCACCTCCAATTTGGTCTCCCTCTTCTCCTCGTTCCCTCCACCTCCGACACATATATCCTTTTGGTCAATCTTTCCTCACTCATTCTCTCCATGTGCCCAAACCATTTCAAAACACCCTCTTCTGCTCTCTCAACCACACTCTTTTTATTTCCACACATCTCTCTTACCCTTACGTTACTTACTCGATCAAACCACCTCACACCACACATTGTCCTCAAACATCTCATTTCCAGCACATCCATCCTCCTGCGCACAACTCTATCCATAGCCCACGCCTCGTAACCATACAACATTGTTGGGACCACTATTCCTTCAAACATACCCATTTTTGCTTTCCAAGATAATGTTCTCGACTTCCACACATTCTTCAAGGCTCCCAGGATTTTCGCCCCCTCCCTCACCCTATGATCCACTTCCGCTTCCATGGTTCCATCCGCTGCCAGATCCACTCCCAGATATCTAAAACACTTTACTTCCTCCAGTTTTTCTCCATTCAAACCTTACCTCCCAATTGACTTGACCCTCAACCCTACTGTACCTAATAACCTTGCTCTTATTCACATTTACTCTTAACTTTCTTCTTTCACACACTTTACCAAACTCAGTCACCAGCTTCTGCAGTTTCTCACATGAATCAGCCACCAGCGCTGTATCATCAGCGAACAACAACTGACTCACTTCCCAAGCTCTCTCATCCCCAACAGACTTCATACTTGCCCCTCTTTCCAAAACTCTTGCATTCACCTCCCTAACAACCCCATCCATAAACAAATTAAACAACCATGGAGACATCACACACCCCTGCCGCAAACCTACATTCACTGAGAACCAATCACTTTCCTCTCTTCCTACACGTACACATGCCTTACATCCTCGATAAAAACTTTTCACTGCTTCTAACAACTTGCCTCCCACACCATATATTCTTAATACCTTCCACAGAGCATCTCTATCAACTCTATCATATGCCTTCTCCAGATCCATAAAAGCTACATACAAATCCATTTGCTTTTCTAAGTATTTCTCACATACATTCTTCAAAGCAAACACCTGATCCACACATCCTCTACCACTTCTGAAACCTCACTGCTCTTCCCCAATCTGATGCTCTGTACATGCCTTCAACCTCTCAATCAATGGGGTGTTCAGTGTTGTAAATGGAAATGGTGAAGAGCTTGTAGATTTATGTACTGAAAAAGGACTGGTGATTGGGAATACCTGGTTTAAAAAGCGAGATATTCATAAGTATACGTATGTAAGTATGAGATGGCCAGAGAGCGTTCTTGGATTACATGTTAATTGACAGGCGCGCAAAAGAGAGACTTTTGGATGTTAATGTGCAGAGAGGTGCAACTGGAGGATGTCTGATCATTATCTTGTGGAGGCTAAGGTGAAGATTTGTATGGGTTTTCAGAAAAGAAGAGTAAATGTTGGGGTGAAGAGGGTGGTGAGAGTAAGTGAGCTTGGGAAGGAGACTTGTGTGAGGAAGTACCAGGAGAGACTGAGTACAGAATGGAAAAAGGTGAGAACAATGGAAGTAAGGGGAGTGGGGGAGGAATGGGATGTATTTAGGGAATCAGTGATGGATTGCGCCAAAGATGCTTGTGGCATGAGAAGAGTGGGAGGTGGGTTGATTAGAAAGGGTAGTGAGTGGTGGGATGAAGAAGTAAGATTATTAGTGAAAGAGAAGAGAGAGGCATTTGGACGATTTTTGCAGGGAAAAAATGCAATTGAGTGGGAGATGTATAAAAGAAAGAGACAGGAGGTCAAGAGAAAGGTGCAAGAGGTGAAAAAGAGGGCAAATGAGAGTTGGGGTGAGAGAGTATCATTAAATTTTAGGGAGAATAAAAAGATGTTCTGGAAGGAGGTAAATAAAGTGCGTAAGACAAGGGAGCAAATGGGAACTTCAGTGAAGGGCGCAAATGGGAGGTGATAACAAGTAGTGGTGATGTGAGAAGGAGATGGAGTGAGTATTTTGAAGGTTTGTTGAATGTGTTTGATGATAGAGTGGCAGATATAGGGTGTTTTGGTCGAGGTGGTGTGCAAAGTGAGAGAGTTAGGGAAAATGATTTGGTAAACAGAGAAGAGGTAGTAAAAGCTTTACGGAAGATGAAAGCCGGCAAGGCAGCAGGTTTGGATGGTATTGCAGTGGAATTTATTAAAAAAGGGGGTGACTGTATTGTTGACTGGTTGGTAAGGTTATTTAATGTATGTATGACTCATGGTGAGGTGCCTGAGGATTGGCGGAATGCGTGCATAGTGCCATTGTACAAAGGCAAAGGGGATAAGAGTGAGTGCTCAAATTACAGAGGTATAAGTTTGTTGAGTAGTCCTGGTAAATTATATGGGAGGGTATTGATTGAGAAGGTGAAGGCATGTACAGAGCATCAAATTGGGGAAGAGCAGAGTGGTTTCAGAAGTGGTAGAGGATGTGTGGATCAGGTGTTTGCTTTGAAGAATGTATGTGAGAAATACTTAGAAAAGCAAATGGATTTGTATGTAGCTTTTATGGATCTGGAGAAGGCATATGATAGAGTTGATAGAGATGCTCTGTGGAAGGTATTAAGAATATATGGTGTGGGAGGCAAGTTGTTAGAAGCAGTGAAAAGTTTTTATCGTGGATGTAAGGCATGTGTATGTGTAGGAAGAGAGGAAAGTGATTGGTTCTCAGTGAATGTAGATTTGCGGCAGGGGTGTGTGATGTCTCCATGGTTGTTTAATTTGTTTATGGATGGGGTTGTCAGGGGGGTGAATGCAAGAGTTTTGGGTAGAGGGGCAAGTATGAAGTCGTTTGTGGATGAGAGAGCTTGGGAAGTGAGTCAGTTGTTGTTCGCTGATGATACAGCGCTGGTGGCTGATTCATGTGAGAAACTGCAGAAGCTGGTGACTGAGTTTGGTAAAGTGTGTGAAAGAAGAAAGTTAGAGTAAATGTGAATAAGAGCAAGGTTATTAGGTACAGTAGGGTTGAGGGTCAAGTCAATTGGGAGGTAAGTTTGAATGGAGAAAAACTGGAGGAAGTAAAGTGTTTTAGATATCTGGGAGTGGATCTGGCGGATGGAACCATGGAAGCGGAAGTGAATCATAGGGTGGGGGAGGGGGTGAAAATCCTGGGAGCCTTGAAGAATGTGTGGAAGTCGAGAATGTTATCTCAGAAAGCAAAAATGGGTATGTTTGAAGGAATAGTGGTTCCAACAATGTTGTATGGTTGGAAGGCGTGGGCTATGGATAGAGTTGTGCGCAGGAGGATGGATGTGCTGGAAATGAGATGTTTGAGGACAATGTGTGGTGTGAGGTGGTTTGATCAAGTAAGTAATAATAGGGTAAGAGAGATGCGTGGAAATAAAGAGAGCGTGGTTGAGAGAGCAGAAGAGGGTGTTTTGAAATGGTTTGGGCACATGGAGAGAATGAGTGAGGAAAGATTGACCAAGAGGATATATGTGTCGGAGGTGGAGGGAACGAGGAGAAGTGGGAGACCAAATTGGAGGTGGAAAGATGGAGTGAAAAAGATTTTGTGTGATCGGGGCCTGAACATGCAGGAGGGTGAAAGGAGGGCAAAGAATAGAGTGAATTGGAGTGATGTGGTATACCGGGGTTGACGTGCTGTCAGTGGATTGAATCAAGGCATGTGTATGGGGGTGGGTTGGGCCATTTCTTTCGTCTGTTTCCTTGTGCTACCTCGCAAAAGCGGGAGACAGCGACAAAGCAAAAAAAAAAAAAAAAAGAAAAAATATATACATATATATATATATATATATATATATATATATATATATATATATATATATATATATATATTTTTTCTGCTTTGTCGCTGTCTCCCGCGTTTGCGAGGTAGCGCAAGGAAACAGACGAAAGAAATGGCCCAACCCACCCCTATACACATGTATATACATATGTCCACACACGCAAATATACATACCTACACAGCTTTCCATGGTTTACCCCAGACGCCTCACATGCCTTGATTCAATCCACTGACAGCACGTCAACCCCGGTATACCACATCGCTCCAATTCACTCTATTCCTTGCCCTCTTTTCACCCTCCTGCATGTTCAGGCCCCGATCACACAAAATCTTTTTCACTCCATCTTTCCACCTCCAATTTGGTCTCCCTCTTCTCCTCGTTCCCTCCACCTCCGACACATATATCCTCTTGGTCAATCTTTCCTCACTCATTCTCTCCATGTGACCAAACCATTTCAAAACACCCTCTTCTGCTCTCTCAACCACGCTCTTTTTATTTCCACACATCTCTCTTACCTTTACGTTACTTACTCGATCAAACCACCTCACACCACACATTGTCCTCAAACATCTCATTTCCAGCACATCCATCCTCCTGCGCACAACTCTATCCAAAGTCCACGCCTTGCAACCATACAACATTGTTGGAACCACTATTCCTTCAAACATACCCATTTTTGCTTTCCGAGATAATGTTCTCGACTTCCACACATTCTTCAAGGCTCCCAGAATTTTCGCCCCCTCCCCCACCCTATGATCCACTTCCGCTT
Source organism: Panulirus ornatus (assembly GCF_036320965.1). Classification (NCBI taxonomy): domain Eukaryota; kingdom Metazoa; phylum Arthropoda; class Malacostraca; order Decapoda; family Palinuridae; genus Panulirus; species Panulirus ornatus. The sequence goes on from NC_092243.1 coordinate 58,186,652, forward strand.
CCATGGTTCCATCCGCTGCCCGATCCACTCCCAGATATCTAAAACACTTCACTTCCTCCAGTTTTTCTCCATTCAAACTCACCTCCCAATTGAATTGAACCTCAACCGTACTGTACCTAATAACCTTGCTCTTATTCACATTTACTCTTAACTTTCTTCTTTCACACACTTTACCAAACTCAGTCACCAGCTTCTGCAGTTTCTCACATGAATCAGCCACCAGCGCTGTATCATCAGCGAACAACAACTGACTCACTTCCCAAGCTCTCTCATCCCCAACAGACTTCATACTTGCCCCTCTTTCCAAAACTCTTGCATTCACCTCCCTAACAACCCCATCCATAAACAAATTAAACAACCATGGAGACATCACACACCCCTGCCGCAAACCTACATTCACTGAGAACCAATCACTTTCCTCTCTTCTTACACGTACACATGCCTTACATCCTCGATAAAAACTTTTCACTGCTTCTAACAACTTGCCTCCCACACCACATATTCTTAATACCTTCCACAGAGCATCTCTATCAACTCTATCATATGCCTTCTCCAGATCCATAAATGCTACATACAAATCCATTTGCTTTTCTAAGTATTTCTGACATACATTCTTCAAAGCAAACACCTGATCCACACATCCTCTACCACTTCTGAAACCACACTGCTCTTCCCCAATTTGATGCTCTGTACATGCCTTCACCCTCTCAATCAATACCCTCCCATATAATTTGCCAGGAATACTCAACAAACTTATACCTCTGTAATTTGAGCACTCACTCTTATCCCCTTTGCCTTTGTACAATGGCACTATGCACGCATTCCGCCAATCCTCAGGCACCTCACCATGAGTCATACATACATTAAATAACCTTACCAACCAGTCAACAATACAGTCACCCCCTTTTTTAATAAATTCCACTGCAATACCATCCATATATATATTCATTTATTCATTATACTCAGGTGCTGTCTCCCGCGTTCGTGAGGTAGCACAAGGAAACAGATGAAAGAATAGCCCAACCCACCCACATACACATGCATATACATAAACACCCACACACACACATATACATACCTATACATTTCAACATATACATACATATACCCAGACATGTACATATATACATGTGTGCATATTCATACTTGCTGCCTTCATCCATTCCTGTCGCCTCCCCGCCACACATGCAATCCCCCCTCTCAACCACACTTTTTATGACCACACATTTCTCTTACCCTTTCATTAGTTACTTGATTAAGGTTCATTGCAATAGTAATCCTCCTCAGTAAGAGAGGAACGGCATGACTGGGGCAGGTGTGTACAGAGCAGCACACCTGCTGCACAGGACCTGACTATACCTATTTAATTTGTTTAAATATAGGGTAGTGATTGAGCTAATTGCAAGGGTCCTGGAGAGAAGGGTGAATATACAGTCTGTTGGGGGAGAAGGGGATCCTGGGAAATGAGTCAGTTGTAGCTTGTTGATGACTGCACTGATATCAGATCCAAGTGAGGAACTGCGGAAGTTGGTGTCTAAGTTTGGGGGAGTGTGCAAAGGAAGGGTGTTGAGAGTAAATTTGAATAAAAGCAAGGCTATTAAGTTCAGCAGGGCAGAGGGACAGGTTAGTTGAAGTGTGAATTTGAACGGAGAAAATTTGGAGGAAGTGAATTGTTTTAGATACCTTTGAGTGGACATGACAGCAAGTGGGACCATGAAAGTGGAAGTAAGTCATAGGGTGGGTGAGAGGGTAAAGGTTCTGAGAGCACTGATAAATGTGTAAGTCATAAGGTGGGTGAGAGGGCAAAGGTTCTGAGAAAAAGGGATTGTTACATGGGAGTGTGAAAATAAGATTTTTTGAAGGTATAGTGGTCAAGATGATGTGTGGATGCAAGCAAGGGCTATAGATGTGTGAAGGAGGGTAGAAGTGCTGTAAATTGAAAAGTATGAAACCAACTTTGGAGTTTGTCTAGGCCTTCCTTATAAGCTGGTGCAATTATCATTATTCTTTATTTCCCTTGTGATCTTAGCATCATCTATAAACATGTTTAGGTAAGAAACCAATCCATCAGGCAAGTCATTTCACAAATAAAAAGAAGAGCAGAGTAAGCTTTGTTTTTATCATCTTAGATAAACAGTAGTGCCTTTCCTGTTGTTTCTAGGAGGAAATATTGGATATTTCCAAGGTATAAAGCAGTCTTTGCAGTCCCTTTAATAATTCACTCAATGGAGATATGAAGAGTGTTTGATCTTGAAATTTCTGTTCAAACCAAGTTATTATACTTTACCTTGCTTGGAACAGATAGTCCTGAACCATTTCAGAATAAGATGACAAACTCGCAGTTAATCAGAGAATACTAGTGCAGTAGTAGCTATTGTAGGTGTTTTAGTGACATTTATGCATTATCTAGGAATCTAGTGACAGTCACTTCTAGGTGAAAAAATGAGTTCACTCTTTCTACTAGACTTAGGTCTTTATTTTGCTCAATGTTTTCTTAGATAATCTTTATCTTAGATAGTCTTTAGCCCCTTAGAATGAATCAATCCCAAATAAATCACTAATCTTATGTATCTAGCTATATCTTTGATACCCGTTCCCTCTAAACTCCCATAAAAGGGGTGGCCACGGAAAAAGAGTCTCCACTTATCCTTGTGTTTACATGCCTCCCTCGCATTTACCATTCCCTGCATTCTTCAACCATGTCTCTTTCTTCCATTATATTTCCCCATGTCTCTGGTGGTCTTCCACTCACATTAACTGCTTCAATCATGCTATCATACACTCTCCTCATTAACTCCCAGTCTTGAGTTCTTTCCATATGCCCATACCATAAATCTGTCTGGTCCATCGAAGTTTGATAAGATTAGATTGCTACCCCCACTGAGATGAGGGTGGGACAGACATAAAAAGATCAGAAGTCTGGTGCATGTGTCTTTTAACCTCTGTGTGGCCAAGGTAGCCAGGTGCCCTACCCAGGGTTTGAATCTGACCCATGGTATATACATTTGTCTGGTCCATCGGCCTTCATATGTCAACCAACGAAGCCAGATAAGATTAAAGTCCATGTTTCCCCCACTGAGATGAGGTTCGGAATCACGTTAAAACACCAGAAGTCTGGTGTGTGTATCTTTAACCTCTGTGTGGCCAAGGTAGCCAGGCACCCTGCCCAGGGTTTACATCCAACCCATGGTATATACATTTGTCTGTTCCACTAGCCTTCACATCATGCTCTTCACAAAAATCAGTCATTAACATTAATATCAAGGAACAAACTATTTCAATGTAACATACTCTGCAAATACTGCGTTTGAGTTGTCCTCTAACTGTGGCCTATCAAGGATGAGGCATGAAGGCTAAGAAGCAGCATAGGAAATCATTAGTTATAGAGATTCTATTGCAATGGCCACCCCCTTGAGGAAGTTCCACCCCCTAGAGGAAGTTCCAAGTAGGAACAGGCTCAGAGATATATACAGATAGAAAGATAGATTTTTTTTTTTTTTTTTTTTTTTTTTTTATACTTTGTCGCTGTCTCCCGCGTTTGCGAGGTAGCGCAAGGAAACAGACGAAAGAAATGGCCCAACCCCCCCCCCATACACATGTACATACACACGTCCACACACGCAAATATACATACCTACACAGCTTTCCATGGTTTACCCCAGACGCTTCACATGCCTTGCTTCAATCCACTGACAGCACGTCAACCCCTGTATACCACATGACTCCAATTCACTCTATTTCTTGCCCTCCTTTCACCCTCCTGCATGTTCAGGCCCCGATCACACAAAATCTTTTTCACTCCATCTTTCCACCTCCAATTTGGTCTCCCTCTTCTCCTCGTTCCCTCCACCTCCGACACATATATCCTCTTGGTCAATCTCTCCTCACTCATTCTCTCCATGTGCCCAAACCATTTCAAAACACCCTCTTCTGCTCTCTCAACCACGCTCTTTTTATTTCCACACATCTCTCTCACCCTTACGTTACTTACTCGATCAAACCACCTCACACCACACATTGTCCTCAAACATCTCATTTCCAGCACATCCATCCTCCTGCGCACATCTCTATCCATAGCCCACGCCTCGCAACCATACAACATTGTTGGAACCACTATTCCCTCAAACATACCCATTTTTGCTTTCCGAGATAATGTTCTCGACTTCCACACATTTTTCAAGGCTCCCAAAATTTTCGCCCCCTCCCCCACCCTATGATCCACTTCCGCTTCCATGGTTCCATCCGCTGACAGATCCACTCCCAGATATCTAAAACACTTCACTTCCTCCAGTTTTTCTCCATTCAAACTCACCTCCCAATTGACTTGACCCTCACCCCTACTGTACCTAATAACCTTGCTCTTATTCACATTTACTCTCAACTTTCTTCTTCCACACACTTTACCAAACTCAGTCACCAGCTTCTGCAGTTTCTCACATGAATCAGCCACCAGCGCTGTATCATCAGCGAACAACAACTGACTCACTTCCCAAGCTCTCTCATCCCCAACAGACTTCATACTTGCCCCTCTTTCCAGGACTCTTGCATTTACCTCCCTTACAACCCCATCCATAAACAAATTAAACAACCATGGAGACATCACACACCCCTGCCGCAAACCTACATTCACTGAGAACCAATCACTTTCCTCTCTTCCTACACGTACACATGCCTTACATCCTCGATAAAAACTTTTCACTGCTTCTAACAACTTGCCTCCCACACCATATATTCTTAATACCTTCCACAGAGCATCTCTATCAACTCTATCATATGCCTTCTCCAGATCCATAAATGCTACATACAAATCCATTTGCTTTTCTAAGTATTTCTCACATACATTCTTCAAAGCAAACACCTGATCCACACATCCTCTACCACTTCTGAAACCGCACTGCTCTTCCCCAATCTGATGCTCTGTACATGCCTTCACCCTCTCAATCAATACCCTCCCATATAATTTACCTGGAATACTCAACAAACTTATACCTCTGTAATTTGAGCACTCACTCTTATCCCCTTTGCCTTTGTACAATGGCACTATGCACGCATTCCGCCAATCCTCAGGCACCTCACCATGAGTCATACATACATTAAATAACCTTACCAACCAGTCAACAATACAGTCACCCCCTTTCTTAATAAATTCCACTGCAATACCATCCAAACCTGCTGCCTTGCCGGCTTTCATCTTCCGCAAAGCTTTTACTACCTCTTCTCTGTTTACCAAATCATTTTCCCTAACCCTCTCACTTTGCACACCACCTCGACCAAAACACCCTATATCTGCCACTCTGTCATCAGACACATTCAACAAACCTTCAAAATACTCATTCCATCTCCTTCTCACATCACCGCTACTTGTTATCACCTCCCCATTTACGCCCTTCACTGAAGTTCCCATTTGCTCCCTTGTCTTACGCACCCTATTTACCTCCTTCCAGAACATCTTTTTATTCTCCCTAAAATTTACTGATAGTCTCTCACCCCAACTCTCATTTGCCCTTTTTTTCACCTCTTGCACCTTTCTCTTGACCTCCTGTCTCTTTCTTTTATACTTCTCCCACTCAATTGCATTTTTTCCCTGCAAAAATCGTCCAAATGCCTCTCTCTTCTCTTTCACTAATACTCTTACTTCTTCATCCCACCACTCACTACCCTTTCTAAACAGCCCACCTCCCACTCTTCTCATGCCACAAGCATCTTTTGCGCAATCCATCACTGATTCCCTAAATACATCCCATTCCTCCCCCACTCCCCTTACTTTGATAATTATCCCCAGGGTTAGAGAGAAAGAATATGTCCTACATATCCCTGTGCATCACAGAAGGCAACTAAGATGTGTGAGAGCAGGGGGCTGGAAAGAATACACTTCTTGAATTTCAGTTTCTAAAACTTGGAATAGAAGAAGGAGCAAAACAAGAAATGCTTATCCTCCTCAAAAGCTCAGGTTGGGATTACTGAATATGTGTAGATGTAACCTAGATGAGACGAAAGGAAAGATATGTAGCATGTTAAATGAGAGCTGAAAAGCTTACATGGGACACATCAAATGGGAGCAATGTGGTTTACAATACACTGACATACTGTCAATGAACTGAACCAGAGAATATGAAGTAGCCGGAGGAAACCATGGAAAGGTCTGTGGGGTCCTCGTTGTGGATTGGGAACTGTGGTTACAGCCACAGAGTGGATATTAGCAAACAAGGCCTTTTCTTCTGTTCCTGGCACTACCTCACACGTGCAGGAAACAGTGAACAAGTAGAAAAGAATAAAAGATTTTGATAATGTTTCTCAAGCTACACAATTAATAATAAATTGTGTTCCCTCAAGACAGCCTTTCATTACACAAATAATATACTAACAGATATTTGTATGATAAAAATATCAATTATTCCCTTTAAGAGTACAAGAGTTGCAAGATAGATCAACATGGACTGAAAGAGGATAGTTTCTACACCATTCTGATAAGGACTTGCTCTGTAATTAAGACAAATGGTTCCAACTTACTAGTCTAGTCAGGTTTATTAAAAGTAGTTTTGATTCAAGAGTCTGTCTGTGTATTGTTGCAGATCAAAGACTAAGCAAAACTAAGTGAAAGAGAGTTTTTAAAGCCAGGAGGAGTGTTTGTTTGGGATTTTCATATAATGTCAAAAAGAATCCTGATATCTGATATGGTAAAGACAAGCAATCAATAATTGGATGAAGTTGCAGTCTTTGCTTGGGTGTGATGCTTGATGTCTCCTCTCATTAAGCTTAACTAGTTCTACAATTAAGGTTAAGATATTAAAAAAGAAAAAAAAAAAAATCTGATTTTGTGTAGTTTTTCAAGGCCTTCAGAAATCTTTGTATTTCATTCACTGTCTTCCCTATTAACACTTTAACATACATTACCACATCTCTAGCTTCATATTCTTTCCAGTGCAGTTTAATTTTATACAGTATGTCTACCTTAATACTTTCTACCCAGAAACTCTCTCATTATGACTATTTGAAGTATTTCAAAAAACTCAAATGAAATAATGCAGCCCTACTTCCTACAATGACCGAAATGTTGTAAGATATCATCTAATATTATAGGATTGTGGTTTTTATGATGGAATCAAGGTATGTGATACAGATCAAAAACAAGAAAATTCAGATACTAACTTTTAGGGTTCCTCGATCAGCCATCTTGAGTATATCTTCAGCACCCCAAAATGCGCCTGCAGGTATGTAAAGTCCATGTGTGTTAGCTGCTGCACGGAGGGAGTTCTCAACTGCTTGGGATGCAAGGGCAGTTGGTGATCCAACCAAGTAGTCTGCCATACTTAGGAACATTGGTCCATACTGTTCAAGAGCATAAACCAAATTCAGTTACAACTAACTACTAACTGAGAATACATTAGATACTGGAGGTATTGTGCACTGGTGCAAAATATATACAAGGAGGATGTTCCATGGAATACTTGCACTACCTGCAGTGCAACATAATTTTTGGAAGTGAACTAAGAATGGGTGATGATATTGTTTGGAAAATATCAGAAACACCCATTATTAAGTTCCAAGGCCAAAAGTGGAATTTCCTTTACAGTATGAGATGATTTAAATTCCAGGTTTAACCTTTTTTATCACGAGACTGAAAATCAGACTAGAATTATGAGTCTCTTATATTCAGGTCTTTAGATAATGGGAAACAATTTCATAAAGTCTAAAGACCAAATGCTGAATTTTCCTTCCTTTGTGAGGAAGGTTTAGTTACAGGTTAAGCCTTTTTATATGAGGACTAACTTAGGCAGAAATATGAATCTTATCCCATTCGATTCTTTAGATCCTGGAAAATGTATTTATGTTTCATGAGTATTTGATTCAGAAGTCTTTAGTTGTGACCATGGTTGAGATGAAGGTGAAAGTATGACTTCTAATGCCAGACAGATGGACAGACAAACAGACAACAATGGACAAAAGCAATCCCTAAGTACATGTAATGGTACAAAAATGGTATACAAACTACCTCTCAACTTCTGACAGTATGACTCCATACTCTGTTTTGTATATGATTTAAAAATAGCTATTTTGGTGACACTGACCTTTTCAGAGATTACAGGATGGGCAACTTCAACAATCAGATCTGGAGAATATTTTGCACAGTCTTCAAGGTTATGGCATTGGTACCTGCAGAGTGAAGTGGTCAAAAGCCTGCATGAATCTTAAGAATGTGTAAGTGATTAAAGACTTGTCCATTTCGGTATGTCAGCATTTCATTTCATTTCATGAGAAAGAAGTGTGAGAATGTTTTCTCATGGCAGTATCAATACACTGCAATGTCATTGCTTTAATTACTACATAACTTTTTCATTCCATCATTTAACTGTGCCTTTATACACCTATTCTTTTTGGTGCATAGTAAACAAAAAGACATGCAAATCATCCAGGTACACTTTATACTGAGCTATTAATAACTGCTCATGTATCTGAATTAGCAAAAGTTCAACACATTTGTACTTTAAAAGGAAACCTTAATGTACTCCTCAAATATTTCTCTTAAGAGAATTCATTTTAGTTTTGAGGTACATCGACTTGGACCTGGTACGGTATAATATTGAAATTTGCCATGTTACACATAATCTCAGTTGTGATTCATCTTATCATTTTCTAGAACTTTTGATTGATTACTTCTCCTCTGAACACTTGCTATCTTTCATTCATTCTCCCCTAAAACAAAGTTCCATTTCCTCCTTACCTCTATTTTCCTTATTAATATCCTGTTCTTCACCCTCATATAATCCTTTAACTGTGCTCATCACTTCCTTTTCTGGTTAACACACTTTAAATCAATATTCTATGTTTAGCTTTACACCTTCCATCCCTTTACATACACCTACTACTTCCTCTTCTTAGTACTTTCATTGCTTTCTTAACTACACATACTAGTTAGTATCCCTACCTTGTTCCATCCCTTTGTTCTGTGTGACTCCCTCTTCCCTTCCTTCAGAAAACCTTTTCTCAACCATTCTCAATACCTACTGTCTCATATCTGCATTTCCCAACACCAATCACATTCCCTCACCCAATATCCATCTCTTTCTTGAGGCCTGCCTTCACTTCTAGCGTGCATCATCTTCCCTCCTTCACCTTAAAGCAGACTATTGTCCTGCCTTCGTTCAACCTTTCCTCTTTAAATCAGAACTCATTCCCTTTCCATAACATGCCATTTTTCCTTCCCCACTCCGAACACTTTCCTTTTCCAACTCATAACACTTAGTGCCAACTCTCCCAACATCTACTACCTTTCCTTTCCTAATCCAACAGTCATCATAATCCCTCACGGTTACCTTATATCCCCATTTCCAAAACCTTTCTTTCTCCATTCCCAACATCCACCACCCTCCTCATCCTCGTCAAAACATCTACCATCCTCCTTTTTCCTCCTTCAACACTGACAATCCTCTCTCTCCCTTACTCCCATGACCCCTACTCTCACAGCCTATCCCTTTTATCTCCTCAATCTCAATTTCCAACAATGTCCCCTGTCCCATTCACAATACTTATCATCCTTCCACACTCTTCCTCCCTCAATGTTCCACTCCTAAGATCACCCAAACTCCTTCCCTCTCCACTAACCCACCTGTCCTCCACATCAGCTTCCAGCACGGCTGTGGTGCGGTTCCAGACGAAGGCGAGGTCAAGGTCAGGATGCTCCATGACAGCTTGAGTCAGGTACTTCCCTATGTAAATATAGTATAACATTAGTATGCAAGGTTAAGTTGCCCCAAATGGTTTTTTTTTTGCTCAGATTTTCAACTTCCTCAGATTTTACTGAAAATCTGTGTATAGATGTTACTTTATATTGTATTTCAGAATTTGGAGTCAAAAGACTATGATTCATAATATTAACCCTTTTAATTAGCACCTGGACTAATTATGATAAAATTTAAATGCTAATTACTCGACTAATTATACGAATTTTCAGATGTTGACCGCAGATTCGTATTCAGCATACACAAAAGTATCTATGCTGAAAATTTCAAGAAAATCTATTTTTTCAAAAGAATCAAGAAAAATCCAAGGCCTTGCATTTTTTTTTTTTCAGATTTTGAACTTCCTCAGATTTTAATGAAAATCTGTGTATTGATGTTATTTTATATGGCATTTAAGTATTTGGAGTCAAAAGACTGTAATTCATAATGTCAACCCTTATAATTAGCACCTGGAATAATTATGATAAAATTTAAATGCTAATTACTCGACTAATTATACGAATTTTTAGATTTTGACCACAGATTCGTATTCAGCATACACAAAAGTGTATTTGCTTAGAATTTCAAGAAAATCCATTTTTTCAAAAAAATAAAGAAAAATCCAAGGCAATAATAGCCTTGGATTTTTTGCTCAGATTTTCAACTTCCTCAGATTTTAAGGAAAATATGTTTATAGATGTTATTCTATATGGTATTTCAGAATTTGGAGTCAAAAGACTATGATTCATAATATTAACCCTTTTAATTAGCACCTTGACTAATTATGATAAAATTTAAAAGCTAATTACTCGACTAATTATACGAATTTTTAGATTTTGACCACAGATTCGTATTCAGCATACACAAAAGTATCTATGATGAAAATTTCAAGAAAATCTATTTTTTCAAAAAAATCAAGAAAAATCCAAGGCTATAGCCTTGCATTTTTTTTTGCTCATATTTTCAACTTCCTCAGATTTTAATGAAAATCTGTGTGTAGATGTTATTTTATATGGTATTTAAGTATCTGGAGTCAAAAGACTGATTTATAATATTAATCCTTTTAATTAGCACCTGGTCTAATTTTGATAAAATTTAAATGATAATTACTCGACTAATTATACAAATTTTTATATTTTGACCACAGATTCCTATTCAGCATACAGAAAAGTATCTATGCTGAAAATTTCACGAAAATCTATTTTTTCAAAAAAATCAAGAAAAATCCAAGGCTATAGCCTTTCATTTTTTTTCTCATAATTTCAACTTCCTCAGATTTTAATGAAAACCTGTGTGTATATGTTATTTTATATGGTATTTAAGTATTTGGCGTCAAAAGACTGCGATTCAAAATATTAACCCTTTTAAGTAGCACCTGGAATAATTATGATAAAATTTAAATGCTAATTACTCAACTAATTATACGAATTTTTAGATTTTCACCACAGATTCGTATTCAGCATACACAAAAGTATATTTGCTGAAAATTTCAAGAAACTCTATTCTTTCCAAAAAAAATCAAGAAAAATCCATTGCATTTTTTTTGCTCAGATTTTCAACTTCCTCAGATTTTAGTGAAAATCTGTGCATAGATATTATTTTATATGTTATTTCAGTATTTGGAGTCAAAAGACTAATTCATAATATTAACCCTTTTAATAAGCACCTGGACAAATTATGATAAAATTTAAACGCTAGTTACTCGACTAATTATACGAATTTTTAGATTTTGACCACAAATTAGGATTCAGCATACAATAAAGTATCTATGCTGAAAATGTCAAGAAAATTTATAATTTCAAAAAAATCATATTTTCAACTTCCTTAGATGTTAATGAAAATCTGTGTATAGATGTTATCATATATATGGAATTTAAGTATTTGGAGTCAAAAGACTGTAATTCATAATATCAACCCTTTTAATTAGCAGCTGGACTAATTACGATAAGATTTGAATGCTAATTACTCGACTAATTATAAGAATTTTTAGATTTTGACCTAAGATTGGTATTCAGCATACACAAAAGTATCTATGATGAAAATTTCAAGAAAATCTATTTCTTAAAAAAATAAAAAAAATCCATTTTTTTTTCTCATATTTTCAACTTCCTCAGATTTTAATGAAAATCTGTGTGTAGATGTTATTTTATGTGGTATTTAAGTATTTGGAGGCAAAAGACTGTGATTCATAATATCAACCCTTTTAAGTAACACCTGGAATAATTATAAAATTTAAATGCTAATTACTCGCCTAAATTTTTTTTTTCAGATTTTCAACTTCCTCAGATTTTAAAGAAAATCTGTGCATAAATGTTATTTTATATGGTATTTAAGTATTTGGAGTCAAAAGACTGTGATTCATAATATTAACCCATTTAATTAGCACCTGGACTAATTATGATAAAATTTAAATGCAAATTACTTAAGTAATTATACGAATTTTTAGATTTTGACCACAGATTCGTATTCAGCATACACAAAAGTATATTTGCTGAAAATTTCAAGAAAATCTATTTTTTCAAAAAAATCAAGAAAAATCCAAGGCTATAGCCTTGCATTTTTTTTGCTCATATTTTCAACTTCCTCAGATTTTAATAAAAATCTGTGTGTAAATGTTATTTTACATGGTATTTAAGTATTTGGAGTCAAAAGACTGTGATTTATAATATTAACCCTTTTAATTAGCACCTGGACTAATTATGATAAAATTTGAATGCTAATTACTCGACTAATTATACGAATTTTTAGATTTTCACCACAGATTCATATTCAGCATACACAAAAGTATCTATGCTGAAAATTTCAAGAAAATCTATTTTTTCAAAAGAATCAAGAAAAATCCAAGGCCTTGCATTTTTTTTTTTTTTCAGATTTTGAACTTCCTCAGATTTTAATGAAAATCTGTGTATTGATGTTATTTTATATGGCATTTAAGTATTTGGAGTCAAAAGACTGTAATTCATAATGTCAACCCTTTTAATTAGCACCTGGAATAATTATGATAAAATCTAAATGCTAATTACTCGACTAATTATACGAATTTTTAGATTTTGACCACAGATTCGTATTCAGCATACACAAAAGTGTATTTGCTTAGAATTTCAAGAAAATCCATTTCTTTCAAAAAAATAAAGAAAAATCCAAGGCAATAATAGCCTTGGATTTTTTGCTAAGATTTTCAACTTCCTCAGATTTTAAGGAAAATATGTTTATAGATGTTATTCTATATGGTATTTCAGAATTTGGAGTCAAAAGACTATGATTCATAATATTAACCCTTTTAATTAGCACCTTGACTAATTATGATAAAATTTAAAAGCTAATTACTCGACTAATTATACGAATTTTTAGATTTTGACCACAGATTCGTATTCAGCATACACAAAAGTATCTATGATGAAAATTTCAAGAAAATCTATTTTTTCAAAAAAATCAAGAAAAATCCAAGGCTATAATATAGCCTTGCATTTTTCTTTGCTCATATTTTCAACTTCCTCAGATTTTAATGAAAATCTGTGTGTAGATGTTATTTTATATGGTATTTAAGTATCTGGAGTCAAAAGACTGATTTATAATATTAATCCTTTTAATTAGCACCTGGTCTAATTTTGATAAAATTTAAATGATAATTACTCGACTAATTATACGAATTTTTATATTTTGACCACAGATTCCTATTCAGCATACAGAAAAGTATCTATGCTGAAAATTTCACGAAAATCTATTTTTTCAAAAAAATCAAGAAAAATCCAAGGCCTTGCATTTTTTTTTTTTCAGATTTTGAACTTCCTCAGATTTTAATGAAAATCTGTGTATTGATGTTATTTTATATGGCATTTAAGTATTTGGAGTCAAAAGACTGTAATTCATAATGTCAACCCTTTTAATTAGCACCTGGAATAATTATGATAAAATTTAAATGCTAATTACTCGACTAATTATACGAATTTTAGATTTTGACCACAGATTCGTATTTAGCATACACAAAAGTGTATTTGCTTAAAATTTCAAGAAAATCCATTTTTTCAAAAAAATAAAGAAAAATCCAAGGCAATAATAGCCTTGGATTTTTTGCTCAGATTTTCAACTTCCTCAGATTTTAAGGAAAATATGTTTATAGATGTTATTCTATATGGTATTTCAGAATTTGGAGTCAAAAGACTATGATTCATAATATTAACCCTTTTAATTAGCACCTTGACTAATTATGATAAAATTTAAAAGCTAATTACTCGACTAATTATACGAATTTTTAGATTTTGACCACAGATTCGTATTCAGCATACACAAAAGTATCTATGATGAAAATTTCAAGAAAATCTATTTTTTCAAAAAAATCAAGAAAAATCCAAGGCTATAGCCTTTCATTTTTTTTTTCTCATAATTTCAACTTCCTCAGATTTTAATGAAAACCTGTGTGTATATGTTATTTTATATGGTATTTAAGTATTTGGCGTCAAAAGACTGCGATTCATAATATTAACCCTTTTAAGTAGCACCTGGAATAATTATGATAAAATTTAAATGCTAATTACTCAACTAATTATACGAATTTTTAGATTTTCACCACAGATTCGTATTCAGCATACACAAAAGTATATTTGCTGAAAATTTCTAGAAACTCTATTCTTTCCAAAAAATCAAGAAAAATCCATTGCATTTTTTTTCTCAGATTTTCAACTTCCTCAGATTTTAGTGAAAATCTGTGCATAGATGTTATTTTATATAGTATTTCAGTATTTGGAGTCAAAAGACTAATTCATAATATTAACCCTTTTAATAAGCACCTGGACAAATTATGATAAAATTTAAACGCTAGTTACTCGACTAATTATACGAATTTTTAGATTTTGACCACAAATTAGGATTCAGCATACAATAAAGTATCTATGCTGAAAATGTCAAGAAAATTTATAATTTCAAAAAAATCATATTTTCAACTTCCTTAGATGTTAATGAAAATCTGTGTATAGATGTTATCATATATATGGAATTTAAGTATTTGGAGTCAAAAGACTGTAATTCATAATATCAACCCTTTTAATTAGCAGCTGGACTAATTACGATAAGATTTGAATGCTAATTACTCGACTAATTATAAGAATTTTTAGATTTTGACCTAAGATTGGTATTCAGCATACACAAAAGTATCTAGGATGAAAATTTCAAGAAAATCTATTTCTTAAAAAAATAAAAAAAAATCCATTTTTTTTCTCATATTTTCAACTTCCTCAGATTTTAATGAAAATCTGTGTGTAGATGTTATCTTATATGGTATTTAAGTATTTGGAGGCAAAAGACTGTGATTCATAATATTAACCCTTTTAATTAGAACCTGGAATAATCATGATAAAATTTAAATGCTAATTACTCGACTAATTATACGAATCGTTAGATTTTGACCACAGATTCGTATTCAGCATACACAAAAGTATCTATGCTGAAAATTTCAAGAGAATCTAGTTTTTCAAAAAATCAAGCATTTTTTTTTTTTTGCTCATATTTTCAACTTCCTCAGATTTTAATGAAAATCTGTAAATAGATGTTATTTTATATGGCATTTAAGTATTTGAAGTCAAAAGACTGTGCTTCATAATATTAACCCTTTTAATTAGCACCTGGACTAATTATGATAAAATTTAGATGCTAATTACTCGACTAATTATATGAATTTTTAGATTTTCACCACAGACTCGCATTCAGCATACACAAAAGTATCTATGCTGAAAATTTCAAGAAAATTTATTTTTTCAAAAAATTCAAGAAAAATCCAAGACTGTAGCCTTGCATTTTTTTTTTTTTTTTGCTCATATTTTCATCTTCCTCAGATTTTAATGGAAATCTGCGTGCAGATGTTATTTTATATGGTATTTAAGTATTTGGAGCCAAAGTATGTGATTCGAAATATTAAATCTTTTAATTAGCACCTGGACTAATTATGATAAACTTTAAATGCTAATTACTCGACTAATTATAAGAATTTTTAGATTTTGACCTAAGATTGGTATTCAGCATACACAAAAGTATCTATGCTGAAAATTTCAAGAAAATCTATTTTTTAAAAAAATCAAGAAAAATCCAAGGGTATATAGCCTAGTATTTTTTTTTGCTCATATTTTCAACTTCCTCAGATTTTAATGAAAATCTGTGTGTAGATGTTAGTTCATATGGTATTTAAGTATTTGAAGTCAAAGGACTGTGATTCATAATATTAACCCTTTTAAGTAGCACCTGGAATAATCATAAAATTTAAATGCTAATTACTCTCCTAATTTTTTTTTCAGATTTTTAACTTCCTCAGATTTTAAAGAAAATCAGTGCATAGATGTTATTTTATATGATATTTAAGTATTTGGAGTCAAAAGACTATGATTCATAATATCAACCCTTTTAATAAGCACCTGAACTAATTATGATAAAATTTGAATGCTAATTACTCGACTAATACGAATTTTTAGATTTTGACCACAGATTCGTATTCAGCATACAAAAAAGTATCTATGCTGAAAATTTCAAGAAAATGTATTTTTTGAAAAATATCAAGAAAAATCCTAGGCTATAATTGCAATAATTTTGCTCAGATTTTCAACATCCTCAGATTTTAATGAAATTCTGTGTATAAATGTTATTTTATATGATGTTTCAGTATTCGGTGTCAAGAGACTGTATTTCATAATATTAGCCCTTTTAATTAGCACCTGGAATAATTATAAAATTTAAATGCTAATTACTCGACCAATTATACGAATTTTTAGATTTTGACTACAGATTCGCATTCAGCATACACAAAAGTATCTATGCTGAAAATTTCAAGAAAATTTATCTTTTCAAAAAAATCAAGAAAAATATAAGGCCTTGCATTTTTTTTTTTTTTTAGATTTTCAACTTTCTCAGAATTTAATGAAAATCTGTGTATAGATATTATTTTATATGGCATTTAAGTATTTGGAGTCAAAAGACTGTAATTCATAATGTCAACCCTTTTAATTAGCAACTGGAATAATTATGATCAAATTTAAATGCTAATGTGCTAATCAAAAGGGTTAATATTATCAATTACAGTCTCTTGACTCCAAATACTTAAATACCATATAAAATAACATGTACACACAGATTTTCATTATAATCTGAGGAAGTTGAAAATATGAGCAAAAAAAAAAAATTGATTCTTTTGAAAAAATAGATTTTCTTGAAATTTTCAACATAGATACTTTTATGTAAGCTGAATACGAATCTGTGGTCAAAATCTAAAAATTCTTATAATTAGTCGAGTAATTAGCATTTAAATTTTATCATTATTAGTCCAGGTTCTAATTAAAAGGGTTGATATTATGAATCACAGTGTTTTGACTCCAAATACTTAAATACCCATATAAAATAACATCTACACACAGATTTTCATTAAAATCTGAGGAAGTTGAAAATATGAGCAAAAGAAAATGCAAGGCTTGGATTTTTCTTGATTTTTTTGAAAAATAGATTTTCTTGAAATTTTCAGCAAATGTACTTTTGTGTATGCTGAATACGAATCTGTGGTCAAAATCTAAAAATTCGTATAATTAGTCGAGTAATTAGCATTTAAATTTTATCATAATTATTCCACGTGCTAATCAAAAGGGTTAATATTATGAATTACAGTCTTTTGACTCCAAATACTTAAATACCATATAAAATAACATCTCCACACAGATTTTCATTAAAATCTGAGGAAGTTGAAAATATGAGGAAAAAAAATGCATGGCTATAGCCTTGGATTTTTCTTGATTGTTTTGAAAAAATAGATTTTCTTTAATTTTCAGCATAGATACTTTTGTGTATGCTAAATACGAATCTGTTGTCAAAATCTAAAAATTCGTATAATTAGTCGAGTGATTAGCATTTAAATCTTATTGTAATTAGACCAGGTGCTAATTAAAAGGGTTATTTTGAATTACAGTCTTTTGACTCCAAATATTTAAATGCCATATAAAATAACATCTATACACAGATTTTCATTAAAATCTGAGGATGTTGAAAATATGAGCAAAAAAAAAAAAAATGCAAGGCTATAGTCTTGGATTTTTCTTGATTTTTTTTTTAAATAGATTATCTTGCAATTTTCAGCATAGATACTTTTGTGTATGCTAAATACGAATCAATTGTCAAAATCTAAAAATTCGTATAATTAGTCGAGTAATTAGCATTTAAATCTTAACGTAATTAGTCCAGGTGCTAATTAAAAGGGTTGATATTATAAATTAGAGTCTTTTGACTCCAAATACTTAAATGCCATATAAAATAACATCTATACACAGATTTTCATTAAAATCTGAGGAAGTTGAAAATCTGAAAAAAAAAAAAATAGCCTTCGATTTTTCTTGATTTTTTTTGAAAAACTAGATTTTCTTGCAATTTTCAGCATAGATGCTTTTGTATATGCTGAATACGAATCTGTGGTCAAAATCTAAAGATTCGTATAATTAGTCGAGTGATTAGCATTTAAATCATATCGTAATTAGTCTAGGTGCTAATTAAAAGGGTTGATATTATGAATTACAGTCTTTTGACTCCAAATACTTAAATGCCATATAAAATAACATCTATACACAGATTCTCATTAAAATCTGAGGATGTTGAAATTCTGAAAGAATAGATTTTCTTAAAATTTTCAGCATAGATACTTTTTTTTATGCTGAATAGTAATCTGTGGTCAAAATCTAAAAAAATCGTATAATTAGTCGAGTAATTAGCATTTAAAATTTATCATAATTAGTCCACGTGCTAATTAAGTGGGTTAATATTATGAATCAAAGTCTTTTGACTCCAGATTCTGAAATACCATATAAAATAACATCTATACACATATTTCCATTAAAATCTGAGGAAGTTGAAAATATGAGCAAAAAAAATCCAAGGCTATTATTGCCTTGGATTTTTTCTTGATTTTTTTAAATAATAGATTTTCTTTAAATTTTCAGCAAATATACTTTTGTGTATGCTGAATACGAATCTGTGGTCAAAAGCTAAAAATTCGTATAATTAGTTGAGTAATTAACATTTAGATTTTATCATAATTATTCCAGGTGCTAATTAAAAGGGTTGATATCATGAATTACAGTCTTTTGACTCCAAATACTTAAATGCCACTTAAATAACATCTATACACAGATTTTAATTAAATTCTGAGGAAGTTGAAAATCTGAAAAAAAAAATGCTGGGCCTTATATTTTTCTTGATTTTTTTTGAAGATAAATTTTCTTGAAATTTTCAGCATAGATACTTTTGTGTATGCTGAATGCGAATCTGTGGTCAAAATCTAAAAATTCGTATAATTGGTCGAGTAATTAGCATTTAAATTTCATAATTAGTCCAGGTGCTAATTAAAAGGGTTAATATTATGAATTACAATCTCTTGACACCAAATACTGAAACACCATATAGAATAACATTTATACACAGAATTTCATTAAAATCTGAGGATGTTGAAAATCTGAGCCTAGGATTTTTCTTGATATTTTTCAAAAAATACATTTTCTTGAAATTTTCAGCATAGATACTTTTGTGTATGCTGAATACGAATCTGTGGTCAAAATCTAAAAATTCGTATAATTAGTCGAGTAATTAGCATTTAAATTTTATCATAATTAGTCCAGGTGCTAATTAAAAGGGTCAATATTATGAATCACAGTCTTTTGACTCCAAATACTTAAATACAATATGAAATAGCATCTACACACAGATTTTCATTAAAATTTGAGGAAGTTGAAAATATGAGCAAAAAAAATGCAAGGATTTTTCTTGATTTTTTTGAAAAATAGATTTTCTTGAAATTTTCAGCAAATATACTTTTGTATATGCTGAATACGAATCTGTGGTCAAAATCAAAAATTTCGTATAATTAGTCGAGTAATTAGCATTTAAATTTTATCATAATTAGTCCAGTTGCTAATTAAAGGGCTTATATTATGAATCAGTGTTTTGACTCCAAATACTTAAATACCATATAAAATAACATCTATGCACAATTTTCTTTAAAATCTGAGGAAGTTGAAAATCTGAAAAAAAAATTTAGGCGAGTAATTAGCATTTAAAATTTATAATTATTCCAGGTGCTACTTAAAGAGGTTAATATATTGAATCACAGTATTTTGACTCCAAATACTTAAATACCATATAAAAAAAACATCTACACAGATTTTCATTAAAATCTGAGGAAGTTGAAAATATAGATTTTCTTGAAATTTTCAGCATAGATACTTTTGTGTATGCTGAATACCAATCTTAGGTCAAAATCTAAAAATTCTTATAATTAGTCGAGTAATTAGCACTTAAATCTTATGGTAATTAGTCCAGGTGCTAATTAAAAGGGTTAATATTATGAATTACAGTCTCTTGACTCCAAATACTTAAATACCATATAAAATAACATCTACACACAGATTTTCATTAAAATCTGAGGAAGTTGAAAATATGAGCAAAAGAAATACTAGCCTATAGCCTTGGATTTTTCTTGATTTTTTTGAAAAAATAGATTTTCTTGCAATTTTCATCATAGATACTTTTGTGTATGCTGAATACGAATCTGTGGTCAAAATCTAAAAATTCATATAATTAGTCGAGAAATTAGCATTTAAATCTTATCGTAATTAGTCCAGGTGCTAATTAAAAGGGTTGATATTATGAATTACAGTCTTTTGACTCCAAATACTTAAATGCCATATAAAATAACATCTATACAGATTTTCATTAAAATCTGAGGAAGTTGAAAATTTGAGCAAAAAAAAATGCAAGGCTATAGCCTTGGATTTTTCTTGATTTTTTTTGTAAAAATAGATTTTCTTGAAATTTTCAGCATAGATACTTTTGTGTATGCTGAATACGAATCTGTGGTCAAAATCTAAAAATTCGCATAATTAGTCGAGTAATTAGCATTTAAATTTTATCATAATTAATCCAGGTGTTAATTAAAAGGGTTAATATTATGAATCATTGTCTTTTGACTCCAAATTCTGAAATACCATACAGAATAACATCTATACACATATTTTCCTTAAAATCTGAGGAAGTTGAAAATCTGAGCAAAAAATGCAAGGCTATTATTGCCTTGGATGTTTCTTGATTTTTTTAAAAAAAATAGATTTTCTTGAAATTTTCAGCAAATATACTTTTGTGTATGCTGAATACGAATCTGTGGTCAAAATCTAAAAATTCGTATAATTAGTCGAGTAATTAGCATTTAAATTTTATCATAATTGTTCCAGGTGCTAATTAAAAGGGTTGATAGTATGAATTGAAGTCTTTTGACTCCAAATACTTAAATGCCATATAAAAAAAATCAATACCCAGATTTTCATTAAAATCTGAGGAAGTTGAAAAATGAAAAAAAAAAAAAATGCAAGGCCTTGGATTTTTCTTGATTCTTTTGAAAAAATAGATTTTCTTGAAATTTTCAGCATAGATACTTTTGTGTATGCTGAATACGAATCTGTGGTCAAAATCTAAAAATTCGTATAATTAGTCGAGTAATTAGCATTTAAGTAATATAATTAGTCCAGATGCTAATTAAAAGGGTTAATATCATGAATCACAGTCTTTTGACTCCAAATACTTAAATACCATATAAAATAACATCTACACACAGATTTTCATTAAAATCTGAGGAAGTTGAAAATATGAGCAAAAAAAAATGCAAGGCTATAGCCTTGGATTTTTCTTGATTTTTTTGAAAAAAATAGATTTTCTTGAAATTTTCACAAATATACTTTTGTGTATGCTGAATACGAATCTGTGGTCAAAATCTAAAAATTCGTATAATTAGTTGAGTAATTAGCATTTAAATTTTATCATAATTAGTCCAGGTGCTAATTAAAAGGGTTAATATTATGAATCACAGTCTTTTGACTCCAAATACTTAAATACCAAATAAAATAACATCTATGCACAGATTTTCTTTAAAATCTGAGGAAGTTGAAAATCTGAAAAAAAAAAATTTAGGCGAGTAATTAGCATTCAAATTTTATAATTATTCCAGGTGCTACTTAAAAGGGTTAATATTATGAATCACAGTCTTTTGACTCCAAATACTTAAATACCATATAAAATAACATCTACACACAGATTTTCATTAAAATCTGAGGAAGTTGAAAATATGAGAAAAAAAAAATGCAAGGCTATAGCCTTGGATTTTTTTTTATTATTTTAAAAAGATAGATTTTCTTGAAATTTTCATCATAGATACTTTTGTGTATGCTGAATACCAATCTTAGGTCAAAATCTAAAAATTCTTATAATTTGTCGAGTAATTAGCATTCAAATCTTATCGTAATTAGTCCAGGTGCTAATTAAAAGGGATGATATTATGAATTACAGTCTTTTGACTCCAAATACTTAACTTCCATATAAAATAACATGTATACACAGATTTTCATTAAAATCTGAGGAAGTTGAAAATATGATTTTTTTGCAAAAATAAATTTTCTTGAAATTTTCAGCATAGGTACTTTATTGTATGCTGAATACTAATTTGTGGTCAAAATCTAAAATTTCGTATAATTAGTCGAGTAATTAGCATTTAAATTTTATCATAATTTGTCCAGGTGCTTATTAAAAGGGTTACTATTATGAATTAGTCTTTTGACTCCAAATACTGAAATACCATATAAAATAACATCTATGCACAGATTCTCACTAAAATCTGAGGAAGTTGAAAATCTGAGCAAAAAAAATGCAAGGTTATAGCCTTAGATTTTTCTTGATTTTTTTTTTAAAAATATAGTTTCTTGAAATTTTAAGCAAATATACTTCCGTGTATGCTGAATACGAATCTGTGTTGAAAATCTAAAAATTCGTATAATTAGGTGAGTAATTAGCATTTAAATTTTATCATAATTATTCCAGGTGCTACTTAAAAGGGTTAATATTATGAATCGCAGTCTTTTGACGCCAAATACTTAAATACCATATAAAATAACATCTACACACAGATTTTCATTAAAGTCTGAGGAAGTTGAAATTATGACCAAAAAAAAAAAAAATGAGAGGCCTTGGATTTTTTTTTATTTTTTTGAAAAAATAGATTTTCTTGAAATTTTCAGCAGAGATACTTTTGTTTATGCTGAATACGAATCTGTGGTCAAAATCTAAAATTTCGTATAATTAGTCGAGTAATTAGCATTTAAATTTTATCATAATTAGTCGAGGTGCTAGTTAAAAGGGTTAATATTATAAATCACAGTCTTTTGACTCCAGATACTTAAATACCATATAAAATAACATATACACACAGATTTTCATTAAAATCTGAGGAAGTTGAAAATATGAGCAAAAAAAATTTTTCTTGATTGTTTTGAAAAAATAGATTTTCTTGAAATTTTCAGCAAATATACTTTTGTGTATGCTGAATACGAATTTGTTGTCAAAATCTAAAAATTCATATAATTAGTCGAGTAATTAGCATTTAAATCTTATCATAATTAGTCCAGGTGCTAATCAAAAGGGTTAATATTATGAGTCACAGTCTTTTGACTCCAAATACTTAAATCCCATATAAAATAACATCTATGCACAGTTTCTTTAAAATCTGAGGCTAAAAAAAAAATTAGGCGAGTAATTAGCATTTGAATTTTATCATAATTATTCCAGGTGCTACTTAAAAGGGTTAATATTATGAATCACAGTCTTTTGACTCCAAATACTTAAATACCATATAAAATAACATATACACACAGATTTTCATTAAAATCTAAGGAAGTTGAAAATATGAGCAAAAAAAAAAACAATAGATTTTCTTGAAATTTTCAGCAAATATACTATTGTGTATGCTCAATACGAATCTGTGGTCAAAACCTAAAAATTCGTATAATTAGTCGAGTAATTAGCATTTAAATTTTATCATAATTAGTCCAGGTGCTAATTAAAAGGGTTAATATTATGAATCACAGTCCTTTGACTCCAAATACTTAAATACCATATAAAATAACATCTATGCACAGACTTTCTTTAAAATCTAAGGAAGTTGAAAATATGAAAAAAAAATTAGGCGAGTAATTAGCAATTAAATTTTATCATAATTATTCCAGGTGCTACTTAAAAGGGTTAATATTATGAATCACAGTCTTTTGACTCCAAATACTTAAATACCATATAAAATAACATCTATACACAGATTTTCATTAAAATCTGAGGAAGTTGAAAATAGATTTTCTTGAAATTTTCATCATAGATACTTTTGTGTATGCTGAATACCAATCTTAGGTCAAAATCTAAAAATTCTTATAATTAGTCGAGTAATTAGCATTTAAATCTTATCGTAATCAGTCCAGGTGCTAATTAAAAGGGTTGACATTATGAATTACAGTCTTTTGACTCCAAATACTTAAATGCCATATAAAATAACATCTATACACTGATTTTCCTTAGAATCTGAGGAAGTTGAAAATCTGAAAAAAAAAAAAAATGCAAGGCTTGGATTTTTCTTGATTTTTTGAAAAAATAAATTTTCTTGAAATTTGCAGCATAGATACTTTTGTGTATGGCTTAAAAAGTGAGAGAATCAGTTTCAGATAGCAAGATGAATATACCGGTATTGCTGAAGCTAACTCTGCAGCAGATTTCCCATATGGTGATCAACTGTTTTTCTACGTCAAACCAATGATGATTTTCCCAATGAGCTCTGTCTATCATTGTAACTAAAAATTCATATTGGCCAACATGGTGCTAGATTATCCATGTAATCGAAGTTGACTTCAAGAGGCATATAGGACACTTATGACAAGGAAGCATCATAATGGAATGCAAGAAAAAATTCTTGAATTTATTCATACAAGCCTGGAACCTTTTTTACAGGGCTCCTGAAGCTTCAAGGCTGTTTCAATCAAGATGAGAAAAATAACATTCCTTTGGATTAAGTTCCTTGATGGTAGGAATCCTTTTCATCCACTGACAATGATAAATCACACTTGCGATGTAACCACATGCAAGCTGAGGTTTTGAGAAAAACTAAGTAATGAACATATTCCATGAGCTAAATATTAATTTTGTCTTGGCTGTGCTGCAGTTGACTACTGCCAAAATGAAGCACTATGCCTTTGCTCAACAAATCTACACTTTCTCTGCCTCAACTAACTGCTGAACAGTATACAGTTTCTTCTTTATCCTAATTCTATCGTTCCAAAATGTCTCGTTTGTGACACCAGATGGGAAGCAATGTTTAAGGGTGTCCAAAGGCAATCTTCAGCTATGGGTATTGATGTACCTCGTCAGATTCACAGACGATACTTAAAGTGTGATACAAAGTTAAAAAAAAAAAAAAAAAAAAAAAACTTATTGTTTGATGTTAAATTAGTTTTGTTAATTCTCGGACTTTGGAATCGATGTCATTTCCACAAAACCAGCAATGTCTTAAAGAGTCACAAATTGCCCATGGTATATGCACAGAAACTTATGCATCACTACTTGAAAAAACCGTGAAAGTTTTGGTGACACTGATCTTCAAAGAAAAGCTGCCTAACGTTGACTACAAATGCGCAAGAATATGTAAAAGATTGGGACAGAAAGTCAGTGAGATTGTATCCAGTGCGGATGAAACAGTTTCCCCGAAAGGAAATTTTGGGTGAAATTCC